>NC_052501.1:81708419-81945448 GCF_016617805.1 Bactrocera tryoni
AGATTTGATTTGCATATTTTTAACTAGACGGTAAACTAAGATTTGCTATTTTATTATTGTTTATTGTCCAAGGTAACGGTACAATCCTCGAACAAATTATTTACATATGTATATCGGACCACTATAACATCCAGCATCTAGAAGTTTAAGCAGCAATTCTAAAAATTTTAAATCAAATTCTATTTTTTTGTAATTGTCGTAGAAATGTTGAATTTATTTTCTTCTCGGACCTTACTTCAAATGTTCTACATCTGTATGCTATGACATTATATATTAGTTTTCCCGTGCAGCTGAATTCCACAAACGACTCTTCGTCTTCGCGTTCATTTTGTCCTGTTTACTAATCGGTAGTAAATGAGCCGCATCCACGATGTCCCTATTAATAAGTGCGCACATTTTGTCTATCTCCATGTTTTAATAATAAATATCGGCACTTACTTGAATTCATCATAGGTTTGAGTTGTATTCACTGCCCGCAGCTTGGCATCGTTTCGCAATTCATAGAGTTTGGCCTCTCGTAAACGCTCCATGCATTCTGTACGCAGTTTCATTAACTCTTCTGGTGTTATTTTATCTATTTGGGGTGATGTTGACATTTTTATTTGGTTCGAAAAAAATTTTATTAATTTGAAATTGTTTATTTATTTTTCTTTCCTTTCAAATGCTAATCACAAATGTTTGATCGATGCAACTTGTTTAGAAACTATATTGGCTGTCAAACTGTGAAACAATACTGTTATACATACATATATGGTAGGTATGCATAAGCGTTTTACTTATACCGGAAAATATGGACGAATATCAGTTTTCATTACCATTTTTGAATATTCGAAAATACCATTTGTGTGTGTTTTCCTGTCAGTTGAAAAAATATTTAAGAGATAGGGTGTGATTTGTTACAGCAAATTTCGCCCCTCAGGTGGAATCGAACCACTTCGACGTTAATCGACTACAGATTTGAAGTCTGCACCCCGGACCACCGAAGCTCAGAGAGGCAAATAATTAGGTATACTTACATCAACTTAAGCTGACATTTTAACGAAAATGCATCTGCGAATTGCATATTCTTTAGTAAGGAATGAATTGTACTGAATTCTCACGATGTCACAAACTAAGATAAATGACATTGTAATGAACTATGATCTAATAAATCAAGCTCTGTGGCGTTTTCCGCTTGCAAATGCAAAGATAATGATGTGATAACCGAATAAGATAAGTTCGCTCGAAATATATTTACATATATGCATGTATGTACATATATTTGAGTTTGCCGTTGACGTCAGCTTATGGCTTACTGGGTATATTTTTTCATAACATAATCTCACAAGTGACCTTGACTCATTTACAATATATAAGGTTGTGTCGATAGGGCAAAAACAACAATTAGTCAAATGTCAAAATCAGCCGTTTTCTTTTGTATAATTTTATTTTTATGATTCAAAAATAAATTTTCAAATATTTCAACCAATGAAAATACGTTTATTGTGTGATAACTCAATACGAATGGATTGTAAAATTCACATAATCATCATAAGATAAGCAGAAAATTCATGAGGAAGAAAAATAACAACTAATTTTGACAACTTCTTTCTTAAGAGGAAGCACGTTCCATATGGACACAACCTTCTCTAATTTAATCATGCAAGTGACTCACTCTACAAAACTCTTCGAATTTGAAAGTAATTAATGCTGAGCAAAATAAGAAAGTACTTAATAAAATTTTCCTATATAACAAAAATTTTGTGACAATATTTTTTATAAAATCACATTTTATTTGTTTTTAATTATTGTACAAAGATATGTATTCAAAGAAATAAGTGCAAATAATTCAGCTTGGAATGAAATTGATTCAAAAAGCTTTAGTTACAATAAATATGCCACTATTAGATAGTGTTTACAATTCTAAGCATTGAAGTGCAAGCAAAGATAATTTTTCCCCTGGTACAACATATTATGACACTTATAGTGCTACATTTAAATAGTGCATATTTGGAGGCAAAGTGCGTGAAATAATACATATGTATGAGCATAAATTCGTGGCAATTTGAAGTTACGATTTTAAATTGCAATAATATTATAAGCTTTATATATATTTTAACGAATGTATAAAAATTTCATATGGATGAGTACATATTTCACAAGTGTTTTAAACTTTTAAGCATATGTATGTTTGTCTTGGTTTCACAAAGTTATATAATAATAAATTTAGGACTTCTTATGTTTCATATATCCTTTTTCTGCCGTTCCCCTACTCGTATCTTCTGTTGGCTATTTAAAATGGAATGTTTTTTCTATTATTGCAATGGGTGAATCTGTTATTTTGCTGCTGATTATGTTATTGTTGTTGTTGTTGTCGTTGCTGTAGGTTTGAACGGCTGGAGCGTGTGGCGTACACTCATTTACGGGGTTGTTGAATGTTGATTTGAGGTTTTTGTGCAACAAACGCCGGTGGCTTGGGAGAGTGTGCGACCTGTGCTGCCTGTGGCGTATAATCTATATTTCCTTTAACTGGAGCACCACTCACTACGCCACTATTAACAGCAACTGGTTGCTGCAATAATAGAAGAATGTTTTTATAGTAGGCAAAAAAATATGCATATGTTATTAATGTATGTTTACCGTCAATCCGGTACAATCTTCTGCATCCTTAGCTGGACGCTCAGCTGCAGGAGCTTTGTGTTGTACAATGCGCATGCCACCCGCTTTAACTACAAATAAATTCAAACATATGTTGGTTACATTTAAATGCGTAACTTATAAGAAAAAAAACTACGCTGCAAGCTATTCGGTTTTTCTTATCAGTGTACTGAAATACATATATATTGGGCATACATATGTGTGTGTATTTGTAATGCAGCGGCAGTCGGCGCACCCATTCGCTTACAGGTGCTACAAACAACGTAATTCAGGGACATTTTCGTCACATGTTTTCAATATTTAATATTTCTAATTCGTTTATAAAGAAATATACATATGCATGTATACCCGGTGTCCCTTAACCATAGCTTGTAAATACAACATATATCTATACAGTAATTATCTTAAAAATAACTGTACGTACCTGCTGGTGGGTGTCCAGCAACAAGATTTGGTTGTTCGTCAGCCATTTTTCGTCTTCTAAATATCTTTAAGTTTCCTCCTTACAATTTATAAATACGTATTAGGTTATTATGTATGCATATGTAAAAATTATAGCAATTAATACTTCAAAACAAGTTATTCACACCTATTTAGCTTTTGTAAATTACGCACTGGACTTTTGGTCTTACCTTTCCTACTGTTGATCTCTTTATGGTTATTTTTCGATTTTTTCTATTCACAGCGAGTTTTCTGTGGAGTTGTTTTTGGAGACCATATGTACATATATATAAATATGCGCTCTCTGGTTTTAGTGTATACAATTGTTTGTTGTTTTTTACAAGTGTATTGGCTTTTTAAGTGACACGAATGCACTTTTTCTTTCGTGATTTTAATCACACCGCTTTCGTATTCTTTCTCAAAAATAAAAATATAAAGATAAATATGAATTTGTACTTTTTGTTTTTGTCTTCCTACGTGTTCGGCTATTATGTTATGTTTCCATTCTTTTATGCGTAGTATTCGTTACAAAAACAAAGTCTGTTTCTTTACTTTTTAATAATTTGAATCGAGCTTGATAATAAAAGTTTAAAACTTGTTATTATTGCAAAGTTTTAAGTATATGTAAATATCACTTTGTAATCCACATTTTATTAATTTTCTGTTATAATCGAAATGTTTACAACCTATGTAAAGAAGGTTAAATATGTCACATCTAAATGAAAGTTGTTTCTCAGTCTGTGTACATTCGCCAATAATTTCCTATTCGAATGCAACCCTACACTTCTCATTAAAAAAACTGCTGATAAGCAAAGTCGTGTTTTCAAGTGTTTTCAATTTCATGTATGCTATTTACCGGTGAGCGTTCGGCAATCCAAATTAAATATATTATATTAAAGTTAAATAAAGCGAAATTGAGTAGTTGAAGCAATCAAACTCGTTTCTAAATCATACAGGATAACCAAACAGCTCTCAAACGAAAATGAAAGACACAAAGGCAAGTGGTGACAGAAAGGTTAATGAGACCAATTTCAAAGGTTTATAGAATGACTTACATCATTTAATTATTAAAATCGATTGATTCCTCCAAAAATCTACTTTAAAGAAATGTATTGTTTTAGCAACGAAATAATATGTTTATTGATAATTGTAAAATTGTCTGTTGCAGAACACTTATGTTAATCAAATAAATCAGTACAATTAATAATTATAAATACTCTATAGAATTTCCCAATTTTAAAAAATGACAATCTTCTGCGTGCTGCGCGAGGGGAAGCTGTAGACCGTGTACCTGTTTGGGTGATGCGTCAAGCGGGACGTTATTTACCTGAATTCCAAGAAGTGCGGAAGCAACATGATTTCTTCACGATTTGTCGTACACCCGAATTGGCATGTGAGGTGACAATGCAGCCATTGAGGCGTTTTGATTTGGATGCATCAATCATATTTTCTGATATTCTCGTAATACCGCAAGCCTTAGGAATGACAGTTGAAATGCACCCGGGAGTGGTAAGTTACGCAGTTGATAAACTTTTACTTAATTAATTTCCTGCTTAACCCTAGGGTCCTGTTTTCCCCGAACCGTTACAAAGCCCTGCAGACTTAGCTAAGCTCACGCCAGAAGGAGCAGTGGGACGTTTGACATATGTTGGTGATGCTATTACTATGATGCGCCACATGTTGGATGGACGTGTGCCACTTATTGGTTTCACGGGTGCGCCGGTTAGTGTTTTAAACCTTATATGTGTAATTGTTAAAATGTTAACGATATACCTCTGAATTTGTCTCTTAGTGGACTTTAATGGGATATATGATTGAAGGTGGCGGCAGTAAAACAATGGCCAAATCTAAAGCTTGGCTGTGTGATTACCCAGATGATTCTACGAAATTACTAAGCATGTTAACAGAGTCTATCGTTGACTACCTAGAAATGCAGGTGAAAGCAGGCGCACAGTTATTACAAATATTTGAATCTTCGGCGGAACATTTACCGAAGGAAGATTTTCTAAAATGGTCTGTGCCTTATATTAAGGAAATTCGTGACAAATTAACACAGCGACTGAAACAGCAATTGATACCAGTAGTGCCTATGGTAAATACTGTCACGTGTGTATATATTTTTAATCTAATACATTTTTCCCCCTCCTTCCTAGACAATTTTTGCAAAAGGCGCGGGTCATTCGCTGAAGGAGCAGGCTGCTTTGGGGTATGATGTTATAGGGTTGGATTGGACTGTGGATCCAATTGAAGCAAGAAAGGAGGTAGGACCTAATATTACCCTTCAAGGAAATCTCGATCCCCAGGATATGTATAAAACGCCCGAGGAAATACACGCATTAACTACTGAAATGGTGCAAAAATTCGGAAAGGAACGTTATATTGCTAATCTTGGTCATGGTATTACCCCTCAAACTCCTATAGTAAGCATGGAAACATTGGTCGAATCTGTGCATAAAGCACTATAAAGATATGTACATACATATTTACATGAGAACAAACTAATGGTATTGTTTATTTTTATAAAGTGGCTTATTGTTTCGCTAGAATAAAATGGTTGGTTGTTAAACTGCTACAGTATAAACAAATGCTTTTATTAATATGTCTATCAGTAACAATATGATCTTTAAGCTTTTCCTTCACTACGCACTTTGTCATACAACATCAATGTAGTTCCAAAACACACCATTAACGTGCCAATTAGAACCGCTGCAAAATGAAGAAATAAGCATTAGAATTGTATTTCAAACACATATGGTTGTTTACATACATTTTCCGGGTAATCTTTCTCCTAAGCAATAACCTGTCACAGCAGTAAACGCGAAGCTTAGCGAATTTGCAATTGGCACAGCTAGAGTTATATTAGTACGTTGCAGTGTCCACACATAAAGCACACTGCCTAATTGATTTAATATAAAAGGAATCCAGTAATTCAGTCTTGATCCTATCATACAAAGCTCCGCCCAAAGATTGTGCCATCTTGAACCGGTATCGATTGTGTCAATACCTGCGCTACCACGACGTATGAAAGGATTAGTTGCGCCCCAAAGCAATCCAACTCCTAACAGAGAAACTGCTCAAAAATGTGTAAAAAATACAACAAATAATAAGTAAATAATGCTTACAAATAATGTTTATCATTCTACTGATTTCCACAAAAACACATTTGCATTGTTTACATCTATCAACTGTAAGCTTCATATTTGACCACAAGATGGTGCTGCGCTTAGATTTTCATAAATTTCTAATGATCAAAGTATATGATAAACATACATTTATTCAATAATTATAATGGAACACAATATAAATATACTGAAAAGATTTACATTTCAATAAAATTTTTCTGAAAACTTTACATGTTTATATTTCTCAACAATCTTATCCCTTGATGTCGCGCTGCACATTATGCGTTCACGGTTAAAATGTCAACAAAATGCAAATTGGTATTGACGTTTCTTTCTGACGGCTGTCATATTCTTTTACGTCAGGCTTTCATTTCCGATAGGTTGGTTTTACCTAAATTTCTTTTTAAAAATCGTAAAACATCGAGAAATTCTGCAAATTCTATTTCAAAATATGTGTGAAATTCCTTGTGCGAATCACTTTTGTGTCAAAACATGCACAAATTTTTACATTTCATGTTGCCTTAGTAGGCGAAAATTAAAATATTGGAAAAGTGCAGAATGATCGGTGAAGAAAGTGTCCAAACAACTAATGGTGGCGCTTTAGTCTTTAAAAAATCTAATAATTGCAAAAGTTGTGCAATAATTTTTATAAAAATTCTGTTTTTGAATTTTCAGGAGTTTGTTAGCAAGCAAGAAATTCCAATAAAAAATGGCGAAAACAAAAAAGGTTGAAAAGCGCAACAAATCTGCCATCAATGAGGTAGTAACTCGCGAATGCACCATTCACTTGTCGAAACGTGTGCACAATATTGGTTTCAAGAAGCGTGCTCCACGCGCCATTAAGGAAATCCGCAAATTCGCCGAGAAGGAAATGGGCACCAATGATGTTAGAATTGATACCCGTTTGAACAAGCATATCTGGTCCAAGGGTATTCGGTGAGTTGTATACACAAATCTAATACTATGAAATATGTGTTTAACTGTTTACTATTTGATTTTTTACAGTTCCACTCCAGTCCGTGTGCGTGTGCGTCTTGCTCGCAGGAGAAACGACGATGAGGACTCACCTAACAAACTATACACATTGGTGACATACGTGCCAGTTTCCACATTCAAGAACTTGCAAACGGAAAATGTAGAATCCAGCGATGATTAAACATAAAATTAATGAAATGTTGCATGTTTGAATGCAATTAATTAATTACATCGTCCGGGTTTAGAAGTTTATTAAAAATACATAACGTTAATAAATTCATTTTTTATTTGCAAAAACGTGAACTGAACCAAAATGAAAATGGAATTATCAAAAATAGATTTAAACGTTGAAGGCGCTGTATAAATCCAGATTGCTCGCAAGCTCTAACTTTGTTACATAGACCTGGTTTTTGGGAAACATAGGTGCGCACCTAAGCACGAAATCTCATTTTCTTTTGTCTAGGGATAGTGTATATCGGTGGTCGAATAGCAATTTTTATGATCAAATGAAATGAAGGTATTTTCAAGTAACATCAATTGTATTTACCTGTAAACTAAACACATGCAAAAAATCTAATTTGACAATTGTTTCAAAATTTTCTTAACACTATTTCCACAAATAACAATCCTTCGCTGGTTATTAGTGCAATTATCTGTTTATCTGCATTTTCTAAATGCAACAACTGATATGCGCGTATTGCTGGTAAAGTGGTTGCACCTACAATTTGTTGGAAGCCCAATACGCCTTTGTACTGATATATTGTTAATGGTGCATCAATATTTCGTCTCAAAGTAAATAATAGTAAATCTCCAGTTCGCACAATTTTTCCGAATGATATCTGTATAACATCCGAGCAGTCCAAAGTTTGCAGATGCCCAAAATTTGTGGAATTTATAGAACTAAGGAATACAATTTATATTGGTTATTAACAGAGGTAATTGTATACAAAGTTTTTACCTATAAATTTCTAATGTTCCACCATGCAAGCTGTTGGCTTGTTTTTCGCACTGAATAGCTAGAAATGTGTTGTTATTGAACACCGTACTTGCCATTTTCATAGCTTTTGAAATAAACAAACTTTGTTTAAGGTTTAAACTTGGATGTGTTGTCCATATTTCAACGGAATCGGTTAGCAAAATTGCTAATGTATCCTTGCCTACTTGTAGGAGCTGAAAGTATTTAAATTTCACATGTAAATACAGATAGTACAATTTTATAACTTATTACCTCTTGAATACCATTCCCAGGAATCACAAACTTTTCGTAGATGTGAAATTGGGGACCAATTTCCTCCTTGATACAATATATCTTAGTTAAATCATTGTTTGTTATTGCTTGAGTGGCAAAACAGTGTTCTCCTTCTATTGTAAGCCGTTTTAAGTTTGGAAAAAATTGCTTTCCATCTAGCATATTTTCTAAATTTAATTTTAAATTTGATAATAAATAACTTGAATTATGCTTATTTAAAACTGCGACATTATATTCATCATCAGCCTGGCTAAATAAAATCGGTGCTATGTCAATTAGCTTAGCCTGTTTTGGAAGCCAAGAGTAACCTGAAATTTATTAATTGTTTAAGTACTTATGTTCAAAATATTTATAACAATTATTTGATCATATTTTAAAATATTTTTTTTTCTTTTAATATAACTTTAATTTGCGTTGTAAAAACCTGCTAATTCTTGCGTTGATATACAAAAACATTTTACAAGTGGAATAGTAATTTTATTAGTTTTGTTTACACAATTTTTTCTTCAGTCACAAAAATGTTGGACCAGTTTTACAATACTTATATTCTACTCTTGTCTTTTGCGTCGCATCACCACTCACAATTGAGTATGGGAATTTTAACATCCCTACGCAAGCAGCACCATAGTTTCCAAACCGGTCAACTACAACCAAACCTCCACTGAAATCTGGATAGTAACGTTTGATTCGTTGCATTGAAGTTTCTGCTGCTGCTGTGGGCGTCCTACCCGCACGTAATCCTTCTACCGCCACCAACGCTGGCAAAAACCGCATCATTATATCACCATCACCTGTAGCTACAGCTGCACCGATTTCATTATCTGCATAAGCACCTGCACCGGGTATGGGAGAGTCTCCAACACGTCCAGGTATTTTATGTTTGGCACCATTAGTAGATGTTCCTGCATATATTTGACCACTTTTATCAATGACAATCATGCCAATTGTGTCATGATTCCAGCGTCCAATTTGGTATTCATAGCGATAAACGTCTTCATTGGTCAAAACATCGAAAGAGATTGGTTTGTATGGACCACAATTTTTGGTAGGGTCCGGATATACGTTTAACCAGTAGTTGGGTTGACAACTATTTTGACGCCATGTTTTCCATATATCGATTGAATTGTTCGTGGCAAGTGTTTCTCGTCGAAAACCCATTTTCTCAGCAAAGTTACTTGCTGCATCACCAACCAACAAAGTGTGCTTTGTATGCTCCAGTACATGCCGTGCTACACTTATAGCATCCTTTATTTGTTTTAGGCCAGCAACTGCTCCAATGTTCATATTGCTGCCATCCATAACCATAGCATCCAGTGTAGTTTCTCCATTTTCATCCGGCGAGCCACCATAGCCGACAGTGCCGTCACATTGTAGGCGTTCACAAGTGGCACAGCCTTCGATAAGCGCATCTAAAGCATTACCACCTGGTTCTTGATTCAGTATGAACCAAGCTGCTGTATTAGCTTGGGTGAACTCCCATGTATTGATAACAAGCGGTAAAGACCTGTTTTTAGTTATCGGGGTTGGACTTTCAGAAGCTGCAGTTATAAGTGCAAGAAAGCTCAAAAGTATACCAGGGTATAAAATGTTATTGCTTTGCATTTGGAACAAACATTAAACATAAAACTGGAAAAATTGATTGTCAATTTCTATAATTGTTGAACTGAACTTTGCTTTTTTCAGATTTTTGTTTATCACTACAGTTGCTAACAAACTGTCGACATTTCCGTTTGCAGATTTCATTATAGATATTTTCACAATTACTCCACTATAGTTACTATTATTAAAAGCAGTTATTATTATAAAAATTAAATAAATTGTTTAGATTTAACTTATTGATTCATGTTTTTTTTTTTTTTGTTTTCTATTATCATATTTTAATTATTGTCTTTCAATACAACCCGTCAATTTACATACTTTCCAAACATTTCCTTTTGTAACGGCCTTGAGTTCGATATATTGCGCGTCAGTTCGCACCATACGCCCTTTAAGTCATTAATAAAGAAAAGAGATAGTTATACCGCCAGAGTAGTTTGCAAAATATATACATTGCGCGCCGTTTCATTTCGTTGCTCGGTCGCCGCTTTGTTTTGCAAGAAGCGCGTTACTGCATTCATAAAATTACACACACATAAAACAAAGCAAAGCAGTGTAGAAAGCAGATGAAAAAGTAGCAAAATTGGCATACAAAAATTTCTTGACAAATATTTTGTTTAAAACTGCAAATACAAATAACTAATTAATAAAAGTGTGTGGTAATCTTTTAGAAATATCGCTATATAATGCCCATTCAGCTCGATAAAATATTGGCAGATATAGCCGAGGAAAAAGTATTACATCCCAATTATCCGCCAGCAGGCAAAAAAGAAATAGACGATGCTTGGGCGCGCGTAGGCAAAAATAATAAATTGTCCGGTAAATATGTTCCGAATTATTATATTTCGCCTTTTTAATTTTGTTAAATGGTTACAGTGCATGAGGCTCGATCGATATTTAAAGTACTCCAAAAGAAATACGAGCAAGAGAAAACCAAACGCACTCCATCATGGAAACTATTTGATCTAATGGAGCAAATTCATCAGCCTATTCAAGAAGAAGACCCAAAGCAGGACGAGTAAGTGGTATATCCATTTTTACATTATATTTTTAAAGTTGAATATATATTTTAAGTGATGGTATGGTGTCTATGGAGGAAGATGAAGAATATGAGATGTTAGAAGTACAGGAAGAAGAAGAAACAGCCGCACAAGGAAAAAATACAGCAGCTACATCAGATGGTGAAAGTCCATCGAAATCTATAAAATCTAGTGGATCTACTGAATCAACCCCCGAAAAGGAGGAAAAGCCTTTGCTTAAACTACAAACAAAATTAACCGCCGCTAACCAGAGCAAATCCTCATCACCAGCAGCAGAGGAAAAGAAGGTGTTGAATTCCCTAGCCCACTCATCGCGTCCAGCTTCTAATACAACATCTAATTCCACGCCTACATCCAACGCATCGGCCGCTGCTACTGCCGCTGCATTGCATAAGAAGGGAATAACCATGAAGAAAACATCATCAAGTGCAGCAGCTGGAAATACTTACAGTGGTACGCCCCGGGTAGGTCAGTCATCAAGTAACAGCGGTCAGCAGAAAAATTCGACTATACGAGTAGCGGGTCAAGTATTGGGTGTCGGCGAGAGTATACCATTGCCTGAATCAATTAAACGTAAATTAGTGGAAACACAGCCAGGATCCCAACCTGCTAAAAAACCAAATAACAATCACTCAATTGCGACAGCTTCAACAGTCCAGACAACAACAAATGCTCGAAGTACATCGACTGCTAACAGTGCTAATCCTAGCGCATCTCTTCAAGAGAGCTCTCTTTCTTTAAATAATGATTCAACCATTAATATCAAACAGGAGCCAAATGATGACGTTAATCAACCAACGGGTATAAATTTAATTACAATAACAGGGAATCCTCGAGTTGAGTTAACGAACGGTGGTGGTGGTGGTCCATCTTCTTCAACAGCCGCTACAGTAGCTTCCACATCAACGAATGGATATTCACCACGACTTGAAGAGATAGACTTTCGTAATGACATTATATTCGACTCTGGCAATGGTGCCATTAATGGCGCTGTGGCTGGAGCAGTTAATCATCCAAATCATACAAACGCGACAGGTGGTATCATTAATTTAGGAAATTTTGACAATTCACTGCCGCCGACTTTCTTCAAAAATCTTTGTAATTCATCACGACATGAAGCGTTAGGTCTTTACGTTGCAAACGTTATGAATCGTTTACGACCGCGATCGGCTCAAAAATTAGAGTTGGGCATACTACGCGCAATAATTGATGTCCAAAGCGATGAATTGGAACAATAAGTGAATAACTTTTGGTTTTAAGACAAAAGAGTAAGCAACACTCTAATTTCGTTTCTTAAAAGTATTTTAAACTATATTTTGTACGCTGATTACGTATTTAACTAAATTTGTTAATATTGAAAATTACGTCAACGACGTACAATTTAATACACATTTTATACGTTTTTCGATTAAACAAAGCACGGACAGTAGTAATGTTGGAAAATGTTTAAACCTACTTTGTACGCGAATAATACATATGTACATAGGTATGTATGTATTTAAAGCCTTTACTTTAATTTTTGACATTTTTTGTAATTATTCGAATACTATTGGACAAAATATGCCCACGCAATTTGAATGCTATTTAAAATAAAGTAATTATATCTAGTATATAAATATATAACGGTGTTTGTGATTTAATTCTTTTCAAAACCATTTTATAATGTTTCTAACAAAAACAAAAATACATCTTTTACGTACCTTTTAAGGGTTGAAATTGTTCTTCTGTTAATGACCATTTGTAGTACATTATGGGGGAATGCTCATTATTTTCATTCACTATTCCAATAACATCAATGGAGTTTTTGTCTTCTTCCTTCAATTTGAAATGTACCATTTTAGTAGTATTAACGGGTATTCTTTGGCGAATTTTAAAAGTGTTCAAGATATAGTAGGAAGCTGTTAGGAGTTACAGATGTATTCTTTTATATCTTATATTTATTAAAAATGATTTAAAGGTTTATATATGTATTTGCTATGACTTACCATCTGCGAACCCTTTTAACTGTTGCACGCTTGTAAGAATATTCTTCCAGCTGGGCATCTCAGTCATTTCATTGCCCACAACTTGGTTTACTGCAGATATATTACGTTTCCATTTGCTTCCACTTGTACCGCGATTATGGTATTCTTGTACTACCAACGGCTGCAGAAAGACCAAATTCCCGTCAACGCTTACTACTTTAGAAATATTTGCGATTTGCGCATAGAAATCGCCTAGTTGTTGTCCATTGATGTTATTAACGGACAAATTTTCAAAACTATTTACTAATATACCACGGTTCTTGGATAACAAACTATTTATGTGTATATCTCCGTGTAGTATTTGTTTTCCAATGTTACGTAACAATAAAGTATGTTCGCCGAAATTGGATATGCCATTGACGGTGCCTAATACACTCAGATCTTTGTACATGTTAACGGTGTTAAGAGTGATGTTACCATTAATAGTCTGATTGCCTTGCACATAAACCGCCGTTTGCATCCAATCATTTATTGGTATACCATTTATGGAACTGCTTGTTGTGGTATATAGTTTTCGAATATTAGTTGACTTTAAGTGTTTTGGTGCCGTTACAGGAGCACAAGGTGTGTCCAGGCGCAATACATCATGTGCCAAATTCAAATTGTTTATTTGTACATTCTCCAAATTTTCTTGTATTAGTGCGCTTACTAAGCTCCAGCTAGCGCGTACTTCATGAGGTCCATCTGTTTTCAGTGTATTTGCGACGAATTCGTCGAAATTCATAGCTGAATTTCTGAAAACGTGTGAAATTTTAATAAAGGTACATTTCTTAGCAAAATTAGTCTTTATGAAAAAAAGAATAGTAATATTTAAAGAATTGGCGTTTTTTTATATGTATAGCTATCTCAAATAGTTTAGAAGCTTCTGTAATAATACTTGTCTCTCGGAACTAGCAGTGTTACCATGGTCGTATATTATTACTACTTATTTCTGCTACATTACACATTCAAACTAATATAATAGTATACTTATAAAATATTTTATGAATATAAAAAATTTAGAGTTAATATAACCTGAACATATATTTTCTTAATCGTATAATTTTTGAGGAATTCTATCTCCCTTTGACGTTAAATTTTTTTATTTATATAAGTAGATAACAGAGAGTGGCCACATTGGTAATTCTCTGACAGTTTTCATGTTTTGTTGAAGTAAATAGTGAAGTGTGTCTCGCGTGTGGCCTTCGATTTTACTTTTTGTGTAGAAAATTTGCAAAATTAAATGTGCAAAATATATAAATAACTAAAAGGTAATGTACACAACATGAAATTTGTAAAATAAATTGTGAAATGTACGCAATCATTATAGTTGTTGGTTGGTTATCGTCTGCGCATTGATTTGTGAATCATCTGTTTTTGTTTCTCCCCGTTTTCGTCGCTTTGTTCAAGTGACTAATTACAGTGGTTTTCAAATTACGCAGTGAATTGATTTTCTCTTTATCGTTTTCTATATGATACAAGCAATGTGCAAGGTAAACGACGGTTATATTGCGCTGAACTTTTTGTTCGTGTATAAATATTAGAAAAAAAATATTAAAATTAATGCTAAAATAAATGAGTAAACTAACAAATATCTATATGTAGATATATGATTTTTTACTTTACTCACTTACATTAAACTCGTTAAATTATCAAGTGTAGGAATATGCAAAATATAATTGATTATTGTTTATGGTTAGTATTCTGAACACCTGATACATTTCATACCTGTTATTTTCCACTAGTAATCCAGCCAATCGTATGTTGTTGGCAGACAATTCACCTTCGAACTTTGCCTCACTGGCCAGAATCAATTCGGTGCGCATATCTTGTGGTCGAGATAAACTCAAATAATTTTCTTTTAAATATTGCAAATTTATATTATTCACTAAACCCTATGAATGTGTGTAATTATTTTTCTTTTTTTTTTTACCATTACCAATGTGTATTAAATTACCTCAAATTCCAACAGTCCCTCAAAAGTAGCATTTGCCAATTCGATATGTTGACTTAGGCGTACGTTTTCATTGGCCAGCCAAACTTTGTCTAGCAACATTGACAATTCGTATCGGTTTAAAGTGTGATAAAGTGGCGTCTGAGCAAAGCTCGCATGTTCCACATGAAAAGTATCATCTCCAACACCACTCAGAAATCTTTCCAATTCCCGCAAGTTTATGCCATTCAGGGTGGATACATTGTAAATACCAACAGAACCTAATACATTAAGCTGGCCGAGAATGGATGTGCTGGCATAAAACCTTTGGGGTGCAGTAGAGTTGGCAATAATAATATCCAGAGGTACATGTATACCATTTAACGTGGTTGTGCTAAGCATCGCCTCCATTTGAATAGGGTTTTCTAAATTAAGATGCAAATCCATATAATTCGTTTATTATTTAGAGTTATACTTACGAAAGTCCATAGTGTCAATATACTCATTCCGGTTTATCCAGTAGGTGTTTGTAAAGAAATCGTCTATTCGGTGACTATTAAGTGTGCCATCAAGCTGCATTTCTTTTAAACAGTTTACTTCCGACAAGCTTTGTGGGGAAGTAAAGACTTGTCTGCCACTTTTCTGCAACCAACTCTGCCCAAATTCCATTGCAGGTATGTCATTAAATTTACCTTGAAATGTTAAATGACTTATATTCATATTGTAATTGAATTTGTAGCTCCCCTCAAAATGTATATCTGCATTTAGATGCTGTAGCTGTTTTTCTATTGCCTGAATTTTGCGTCCATTAATAATACCATCACTCAAGCGTAAATTGCCCACAAATATAGTGTGCGGGAATTTTTGCCTTGGAGTTAGCAAATCAATGCCTTTTGTCATGTTAGACAATAACTGCGCCATAAGTGGTTGTTCGTAGGTAGAGTTCACCGGCTTGCCGAAAATATGTCCATTAGTATGCAATCGTTCGATGTTCAAAGATCGTGCACTTAACTCTGCCACTGTTAGTGTGACAGGCAAATGCTGGTGTCCGTTGTTGGTGACATATGCTTCAATTGGCCTATCCTTTAGCTTTAAATTATGTGCAGTAACACTACATAAATATAAAAGAATGCAATATAAATATGCTATTTGCTTTATTATTGTGTTATCATTCACATACCTGGACGTTTGTATGCTACCCAAATGCATTGGTGCGCTGATAGTTTGGTTTGCAGACTTAAATAAAAAACGTTCGGACAATTTTTCAATATCCACACCATTTACACTTTTCACTTCACTGAAACCTCTGCGTATTTCGAGTGTCTGCTTGAAATGTTTCTCGCCCTCAATTAGCTGTAGGCTTTTAAAATTTGTTTTAATTAGTTGCTGCAAGTCCACTGTATTGATGAATGTTAATAATGTATTATTTGCTTCCACTGGTTGTTCAAATTTAATATTAACATTCGCCAGCGTCTGCGTTATATCGATACTATTTTCCAACGTCTTTTTCGTACTAATTTTGGTTTTTTGATCTAATAAATCGCCTACGCTCAGTCGATTGGATATAATTGCATCGCCTTTTATCGTAAAATCTCCATTGAGTACAAGGTCATCGTGTATGATTTGTTGCGAGGACAAGGACTGTAAACTTGAACCCAACGTCCTACCCTAGAGTGGAAGTATGAAATAATTGCAATTAGCAGTATAATCATATTTATATTGTTATTTCAAATTACTTTATTTTTTTATGAAATTTATCAAAAAATTCAAAAAGCGTTGTATTTATATAATTTATTATTCTTCTTTACTGGCGGTGTCGCTTACGCGATTATAGCCGAGTAATTATTCGATCTAATAGAAGTGCACTACTCACCCCCACACTTACCGCCATTGTAACCGGCTGCAAAATGCGCACATTCTCAAAAGCCTTCACACCCTCTATCAGCTGTGTTACATTCGCCATTGGCTTCAGCAGCACATCAAGTTTATTCTGTTGCACATTGATATGATTTAAACGCTCATGTATAATCAACTCCTTAGCTTTTACAGGTGCTTCGAACAGTATCGATTGATTAACCATATATGTATGATCGTCAACCGTTCCATCGCCGCCATCGATTGGTATGAGATCATTCAAATTATTGCCATCAATATCAGCGCTTAACACACGCACTGATTCCGCCACTAAATTACCTATATGTGCCGACTGTTCAAGAAATTGCATACCCTCACGCTTCAATGTATAATTTAGCAAATCGTTCCATATATAATCATTCAAATGTCCATTGATTTGCAAGTTGTTGACTGCCAATGTGGGCGCCACAACTGTTGCTGTCGTCGCAGTGGAATCGTGCTCCTGCAATGTACGTTCCGTTGCTTGATACCTACCCGTTACACGCACTTTTTTAGCTTTGATACGTTCAAATGTGGGTCGTGTTGCCTTAACACCGTTCACTTGTTGCGCCTCGAGTTTGTGCTTAACAATAAGTGAGTCGACTCTAATGTTGGCATATTCTTTGATAGCATCAGTTGTGGGCGTGGCACGTTTAAGACGCGCTTTAGTCGCTGATTTGAGCTCAGCCTCTATGCCATTCACTGCTTGTGTGGCGAAATTCAACGCCTGCCAATAATGACTGGTAAAATGACGTTTCGGATAAACGAACTGCGTGCATTAAGATAGCGAAACGCGATTTAACAGTTAGGATTTGTTATTATCTTGCACTTGTATGCGCTACTTACAGTATTGGTGTGTACAGTTTGTATGTCGGCCTGAGGAATAATTGGCACATGCGTGTTGATGTTCGGCCGTTGGCCTTGTGACAATTTTTGCTGAAAGTGTTACAGTATGATTGTTATTGCCAATTTGTCTTATGATAGACTAAATGTTATTGCTTTTCTCAAATATTACCTGTACGTCCTGTTGCAGTTTACTAATATCGATTTGCGCTAAACGCTCTATCTGCGTTTTAGTCCAATCGATAATCTGTTGGCGTAATGCATTGGCGTGTTCGTCTTGCTTGAAGATCGGTAGAAAAATGTTCGTATCATTTTCGGTCATTTTCTCATTTGCAATGACTGGAATTACATTATACGAGCACAATTAAAAAAAGCAATTTTTCTGATTAACTGTCGATCTTTAAATGATAAGCAATCAGAAATTGAGTTTTTTCAATGTCGTAGATACTGTGTTGAGCTCAGCATACAACTTTACATTTTCGATATTTTCGATGATACATGAAACTTCGAAATGGAGTAATAAACAAAAGAGTTATGAAAGGAACTCGTTTTTGACGCGGCAAGGGCGAATGAGTTATGACGCATTAAAATCAGTTTTTGGCAGATTTTTTGAAGTGTAGGAACTAATTTGATTTTTTTCCCCTTCTGAAATATTTGCTTTTAATATGTAAAAAATATTGAATGGAAAAACAATACCCGAAACTCGCCTTTTATTTACTTCTGGTAAATATTATAGTCTCAACTGCAAAACTTACCTAAAAAGCTTTTTTCGTTCTCTTGATGAATTCTCATCTTCGATACGCCCCGCCCCAAAGCGCCTTCGGTAAATTGCACATTTGACGGTTCGAATTTCCAATCGTTCAGATTGTAAATTTTTGTATCCTGATCCTTGCAAGCCACGAGCAGTAAAAACTTCTCCGCATCAACATTCTTTGTTTTTTTGACATGAAATGAATTATTGCAAAAATTTCCAGACTAAACAACCTACCTGCACTGGAAGGAATTGTTCCACCGCATACAGCGATAAACTCTGATACGGCACGAATTGTCCCTTATCGAAGACGTAAAAGACTGAATCCGCCTCATTGGTGTCCTCACCGCGCACAGCACTCTTACTTCTGCTCACCGAATTGCCATAGACCAGAAAGTGGCGGCGCTTCACCTCATCCAACGGTGCACTAAAGTAACGCACATCCACCGCACCATAGGTGCGTATCTTCTGGAAGAGCTGAAAACGTTTCTTTTCGCGTATGAATTTATAAATTTCCGAATATGTTGTGGTGCGTCCCTTCTGATCGGCATAGTTCGCCAAAGCCACATAATTCTCATAGTTAATGGCGAACGGTTCGACATGACGCGCATTGCTACACGGTATACGCGCGAGCAGCGTAAACGAAGTGCCCGACCACTTGTAATAGGGACAGTGTGGGTTCGGCGCATCATCGCTGCTGCGCAATGTTTGCAACATAAACAGATCATTCGCCGTGGTGCGCAAATAAATCGAATACAAATTTTTAGTGCCAAAGAACTGTACAGCGCGTAGGCGATCATCGGCGGTGAGCACGTAAATCGGCGAGCCATCTCGTGCATTCTCAATCGTTTGTGTGAGATTAAAGGCCAACGCAATGTAGCCCTTTGAAGCGAGCGCTTTGCAATCCATGGCAATTGCATTGGGCATTGCAATCTTGTGCAGCTCATTATAGTTATTGTTCTGCAAAACACCGACGTTAACGCATAAATCGGTTGTGGAACGTATTTTACCAGAATACATACCACATTTTTGTAAACTGTTAAGTGCCGCACACCATTTTTGTTTCTATGCAAGGAGGCTGCATATTTTACACCTTCCAATGCGAGTATACAAATATCAGTCGGGAAAGAAACCGGCACCGACTCGATTTTACTGAGTCCATTGAAGGAATAGGCAGCTACAAGCGTATATATATTAATGTGTTTAAATATCAGTTTTATCTTAACAAATGTTTTATAATATAATTAAAATTTCTCATAATTAAATAAGAAGTTGTTAAGCAAACAAGCCATATGATCAAATTTGATCCGGACTATCTAACTATTTTCACATACGGGTATTTTACTACAAAAATTTATTAACGCCTTCAAAACAGCCAATCGCATCCGATTTTCCAATTTTCCATACACTTGTAATAAAATAAGCCTCGGCTAGGATGGCCTTTGGAATTTTGAATTCGGAGTTTTCGGTTTCGGCTCATTTTTGACAGTTTTAATGTATGGGGGGTCCACAGCTACATTGTAAAACAACTTTTTTGCGATTTCTACTCGACGTCGTTTATCATAAAGTTGAAGTATTTTGATACGAGTCTACCATTGACACGCTTCATACCCAAAACTTTAACCAAAATGTATTGGGTGATCCATAATGTTGAGAACCTCTGCCAATCTGATCCAAGACAATGATTTTCAAGCACTGTCTCTATAACTTAACCGATGTTATCGTCATTAACAGAGGTGAATGGATGATAGACGATGCTCAAATAGTTGTGTTCCCCAAAACACTTTGCAACATTTTCAACAATTCCGTAGCCGTGATTCCATTGGAAACGTAACATTTCAAGTAAACTCATTGTTCATCTTTTTTCCATATCAATTTCGCATCATGAACAAATAGCTGTCCAACACAAACTAATTGAATTATGGAGATCAAGATTCATACGAACAAAAGAAAGAAGAAAATAGACCAGTCCGGGTCAAATTTGATCAGATGGTAAGCCATTCTTTATAACCAACTATGACGATTTCTATCTGTATATAACCGAATTGGTACCGAAATTTTTGAGATATCGCTTTGAAAATTTGCGTAGATCCTTTTTTTTCCCCAAAAAAGCTGTTAATTTGTCGATATTGGAGCACTTTAGTATATAATTGACATATAAACTGACCGATCGTAATCAGACCCTTGTCTTACAAAGTAACTATCTTTACGAAATTTGGCATGAATTTTGCCCAAAGCAATGCTACACTCTCCGAATAAATTGTTGCTCAGATCGGACCACTTATAGCATATAGCTGTCATACCAACTGTAGCCTGTTATGCTATAAGAAATGTATTTCAAAGGGCTTCATAGTTTCGGTGAAACCGAAGTTAACCTTTTTTTTCTTGTTTTTGTTCTGCTTATACCGTTTAGTAACGTATGTCTCTCACCAAAGTCTTAAATCTTCATACACAAGCTTATCAGATGCTCACATACTTATACATAACTGTTACCTGCTTACAAATGTAAATCGTTAGTCAAAGTGAAGCACAGAAATATTTACTTATCTATCGGTATATAATGTATTTGGGCATAATACATTTGTAATGTTTATGTGCCCATTTATTGTATACCGATCTGATTGAAAATTTCTGCTCTTACAGCGAAAAATAAACATAAAACATGGACGCCGATCAGCCAACATTACAACTCGACCAATTGAACGAACGCGAGCTATATGTACAATGTATTACGAAGCAACTGGAGGAGGTCGACTTGCTCTCATCGATCTACTGTACGCCCGGCGAAATGCATATACTCGATGCGAGCGTCATCAGCGACTTCAATGATTTTCTCAAGACGCCCACTGTCGTGCCCACCAACGTGTTAAAGGCACATTTGGATTATATAATTACTGTGAGCGTACTGCATGGCAAGTCCAAGGAGAAAGTGGACATACGCATTGAATTACCGAATCTCTATCCGCTGCTGGAGAATGCGATTGTAACGATATTTAGCACGCTTTTGGGCAAAGCTAAAGAACAGCATTTAAAGCGTGAAATTGAAAAGTACATAAACACAATGGATAAGAGTGAATGCTATGTATTTCAGGTGGTATCCTGGTTACAGGATGAACTGAATGACCTAATCACGCGTGATGCTGGCGAATTCGAGTTGAAAAAGCAGGTGGCGGCCGATGAAAATGAGAGCGCATTGGAATGTGAGCGCCTATGGATTTATTCGCATCACATTAAATCGAAGAAAAAGCGACAAGAAATTCAAAGAGTGGCACGCAATATGGACTTGAGTGGATTTTCGCGTCCCGGCAAGCCGGGCATTATATGCGTCGAGGGCTTGCGTGCGCACACCCAGGAGTTTTGGCGCATAATTAAAGCTATGCACTGGCAGCACATCACTATTTGCAAGAGCGAACTGTGGCAGGGTAAATTGGAGCAGCGGCGGCGTTTCGATGGTTTCAAAGAGCAACTCTTCTGCGACGATCTGGATAATGAGGAGGGTGTAATGAATATGGCGCTATTTATAAAGTATTTGGAAACGCACAAATCGGGTTATATGAAGAAAGAGCTCTTCGGTTTGGAGTAGATACGTGTGTGCGTTGAAGGAAAAAAGCAAAGAGGCTGACAAAGCACACCTAAAAAGTAGGAGAAACGATAGCGAAAACTAAAACTGCCAACGTGGGAGCGAAAACTTTATTTTTGTTTCAATATGTCCGTCTTGTAATTGAAGTTTTATGCATATATTTTTAATATGTATATATTTTTTAGCAAACTTAAATTTCTTTAATTAAAATTCGAAAGAGTAAAGCTTAGAAAATACGAAAAGAATATTTGTTTTTGTTAAAAAAAATATTCCATTATAGTCATAGGCACCTTTTTTTGATTCACACGTTTCCAATTGCATTATTCTAAATTATGCTAAATTATTAATTTTCCTTGAACAAGCCACCATTGTTTTGTTGTTGTTTCAAAATATAATTAGTTTTCTACCTAAATTTCCAATTTCTCTACTTTTCTATTTTAACATACCTTTATCGAAAAACTGCGCCATTTCACGTTTTTGCATTTGCGTATTAAACGGTTCGAGTTGTGCGCCATAAAATGCATTAAAATTCACATGAAAACACAAGCATTTACTTACACAATTCATAAAAATCAATATAAATATATGAACAAACATTTTATATATGTATGTATATATTTTTTTTGTTTCTAAATATTTTATAATTTTTTTGTTTCTAAATATTTTAAATGTTTTTTGTTTCAAAATATTTTATATATAAATTTTATTTTATTTTATTTTTTTTTAAGGTTTTTAAATTATTTTAGTTACTTCGCAGAAAATTATTATAATTTTTTATGTTCTAAACACACGCTTGAACGGCTAATTACTATTACTCCCAAATAATTATATTTAAAAGCCTTATATACCTTTCTATGTATTTAGTATATGCACGATATATGCTCGTATTATTGCAAAATCGCCTCGCCTAGTTAGGTAATACAATCGATTTTGTAACTGTTAATTGGTGATGAGATGAATATAGTTACCAATATACAAACAAGAGATATTCGCAAGAGAGAAAAATGTAACTTAACCCGTTAAGCGAGCCAGTTGAGAACATAATGTATTGAAGGACCATAAAATAGCATGAAAAAAGAGGCTTCATAATTTTTCTTGCTTTATATATGAGAACATATGATTTATTAACCCTTTAAGGCATTTGGTTGACAATTTAATACTTAAACATTTATTTTTATTGAAGACATATTGGTAGTCGAAAAAGTCTTTTCGTATTTCTAATCAAAATTCAAATTATTTTTTTATATTAATATTGTACTAATAAATATATAAACAAATATGTACCATTTTGGTCCACCACTTTTTGTTATTTTTCCGCTAGAGTCTTTATTCCATCAGTGTAAAACTTTCATCAGTGTAAATTGAAATTTTGAAATTTCCAGAACGGACGCGAGCGCACCATTGTTGTGCTACACAAAGTGATACAGCATCGTCTTCGTAAACAAATTTCATTTGTGGCTTGCGTGGCATTCTTCCGTTTTTTATACAAAAATTTTTATAAAACAATTTTCACTAATTTTTAAACAGCTGTAACTTTTTTTTCAACTTCCCCGAATTTAATTCTTTTTTCGTTAAATGAAGCTTAATATCTCACATTTCCAGCACCATAAATTATGACACAATGTGATTGGTAGCACTGAAGATATATGTATGTACGTTTTCAACGACATCTATTGACAAAATACGAAAAGACTTTTTCGACTACGCAATATAACGCAATGGCCCTCCTCATTAACTCCCATCTTTACTATTTTGCGTATATTTTTCATGAAATATTAAAATTTTAGGTTATTTTATACAACAGCATCAAGAAAAAACAACAACAAAAACGAAAAGTTTTAAATATACTAAATTCAACATATTTGATAATCATAGTTTCTTACATAAAATACAGTAAATCATATAAACCCTTCGTCTATAACGTTATTATGGTAACCCTCATTGTCGAAACGATTATACGTTGTTTGTACATCGTTCACATTCGTCTCTTTCGACAGCGCTGCCGTCACCACTATTGACGCTCTTGCACTACGTGCCACCTCCGTATTCTGCACCTGTTGATCACCAGTAAAAGAGAAAGTTTTTTTCGCTCTTAAACTGAAACAGCCACAGATCAGTTTAAACCATTTGAACATAGAGCACATGCAGCCGCTGCAGCAGGAAGATTTCTAGCAACAAAGAAAAATATAAAATCTAGTAATTGATATTTAAATAAGTGCGGCCTAATTATACTCACATTGGACTGTATTTTGTTGGTATTACGTTTAAAGCAGTTACACAGTGGTGTCTGATCGTAAGCGCGTCTAAAGTTGTCATTGTTAAAACCATAGATCAGTGGATTCACAGCAGCATTCAGGAACATTAGATATTGTGATATATACCAGAAGGTGCGAAAACTAACATTTACGGAACTATCATTTGTGGCTATGTATTGGTCACGTAAAATGACCAAAATTGTGAATGGCAAACGCAGCGCAATGAAAACGATCACCACAATGAAGAGCGTTTTGGCCACAGTTCTCTTATAGGATACACTCAGTGGATGTTCACGATTAAGCACACGCTTCTCGTAACGATCGAGCTGTGTGTGAAATGTAGAACTTGACAAAGAATTTTTTTTAATGGAACAGAATGCTTACCTTGAAGAAAATCGCTGAATAACAAATTAGCATTACGCTCAGCGGCAACCATACCATAACCGTAATTAAAAAATACCAATATTTGGGTAATATTTGGGTATTCTCTTTGCAATACATCTCTTTGAAGTTCTTCCATACACGTACCTTAAAAAGTTATAAGAAAGTTGTCGTCTCAAAGAAATTATTGATTTTTTTAATTAAAAATTTTCAAGCTTACCTTGTACGTTCTATATATAGCCAACGGCAAAGCTATTAAAAATCCACCCAACCATGTGAAGGCAATCGCAAATCTCACGCCCCACATAGTTAAGCGTGTTTCCGTCGGCAGTACGATAGCTGTTAGCCGATCGTAACTAACAGCCGATAAATTTAAAACGGCTGTTATAAGAAAAGCCACATCCAAGAAACCCTCCATTTTGCAACCTATCGAACCCAGTTGATAGTTCTGATAAAAATCGTTGATCATGAACATAGCAGGACATATTAAAAGTGTCAACATATCGGCTACCGCCATATTGCACACTAGCATATTCGTTGCCGTTCGTAGCGGACGATTCATTACGATCAGCTGTAGTATGACAAAATTACCGTATAAGCCGAAAATTATAACCGGCACAAATGTGGAGATCTTAAGCGTTATCTCCCAATTGGGAAGATGTGTCCATATGCGATCTTCGGGAAAATTGATTTGACTGTAGTTGAGCTGTAGTTAGCGAAGAAAGTTTAAAAATGGATTTGTTTTTTAATGTGATAGTAAAATTATGTAAAAGCATAATATATGGAAACTGTTTTCATTTCGTAAAATTATAATATTTGGAAACTGTTTTTTTATTTAACGGCAGTAATTTTTTTGAGTTTTTGATAAGCTTTCGAAAACTTAACATATTTTTCGGCATAACGATTTTTTTGTTTAGGAATTTTACCAACTTTTTCTTAAAAAAATATTTTTATATAAAAAAATTTAAAATTTTTTAAAGAAAAAAATTCATGGTTCAATATTTTTTATTGAGATACAATTTGTTATTGTTTATCTAATTATTTCTTTTTTTGTTTTTTGGTTTTATGTTTTTAATTTACCACAATTTTTTTAATTTTTTTTATGTTTTTTTAATTTTTGCTTAGTATTTTTGGTAATAACAACATTGTATTGTGCCTGCTGTCGAGTTAAAATTGTTTGGTTATTTATTTCTAGTTATATATTTATTTATTATTTTTTTATACATACATATTTTATTTATTTTTATTGTATTATGTTTTTTATTTTTTTCTTTTTATTTTAGTTTTTTATATTTTATTTTTAATTTTTTTGTTTTTTAATTCTTTTTGTATATTTTTTGTTTTAATGGTTTTTTTTTTATTTTTGTTTTAATTTTTTTAGTAACATTGCTAAATTTTTTTGACTATTATATAATATTTCTAGTTATTATATTTATTTATTTATTTTTTATTATTTATTTATATTTTTATTTTTATAATATTTTTTTGTTAATATTTAATTTTTATTTTTTTAATATTTTTTTAATTCTTTTAGATTTTTTTTTGAATATAAAATGTTTTTTTTAATATTTTTTTTTTTGTTTAATTTTTTTTCTAATATTATTATTATTATTGCATTGTGTTTTCGCCTGCTGTTGGAACTTAAACATTTCTTTCGGTAAAAATCACTTTTATGAAAAGCACCTCAATGTCTTTTTTATCCTCACCATATTTGCATCCTCTTCCGAAGACATTTTTACATTATTTAACTTCAAATTTTTTGTTAAAAATATATTAACAATATTTCATTGTTTTTAGAAATTTTGTTTTGAAAACTCCATGAATGCCAATAGTGTTCACTTAGTACAATTTAATATATTTTGAATATTTGTTCAACACCCTCAATAGCGGAAGTTTTATTAATGGCAGGTATTTAGCGCCACTTGCTACTCTCTTGATTGTTCTGATACAACTGTTCGCCAAATTAATTTGATTAAAACCCAAATAGTGCAGCTACCAATACTCTTTCAACGGTTTGTTTTGCGTATTAAAGGCATTTACGTTGGTTCCGGAAAGTGTCACACTTACATTAGGAGCGCGGTTGAACCAGTGCTGTGAGTGTGAGTACTGCAACCATGCGCAGGAGGGTCGACACATACGAGTTAATAAGGCCGTCCAGCCGTCCATTTGTCTCGTTTGATAAAACTTAGTATGGTTTTAAAAATACCTCAACAGGTATGGTTCATTAACTGAATATTCTTGTATGCTTGTGAGTGGGCTAATACAGGGTTTGAAACATTTTAAAATTGAATTAATATGGATCTGACAAAAAACATATATTTTTTGGCTTTTGCTCCTTCACAGGTAAGTTCAAATCAACTAATGCATTTCCGAAGTGGCAACACTCAAAATCATCAGTCGTAAGTTCAAAGTCCACTGGAAACTGTAGTATCCTATATTTCTGAGTTAATATTTACCTCAGTTATAAACTGAGCGTGCGAAAATTCAATTTTTTAGGCGACAGTATTAAAGTTCTGACTTAATAATTGAAAAATGGCGAATACTTACATATATTTAAATTATTATTGCCATAATTCTCGACACAACCCTGTAGTTATGTACATTTTTAGGGATGTACTATACAAGCATGTATATAGATAAGGTCTATTGACGCCACCAACATCATTTTTAAGTATCCATTTAATGTCAACAGTACGTATTTAACAGCATGTTACACTCATATACATTTATGCACTTGTACATATGTAAATTACTAAAAAAGTATTTTAGGTATAACAGTACAAATTGGTTATCAGCCATTGTGATTTGGTTTTTATCTGAAATATAACCATTCTTTTTAATCGTAGCTTCAGTTTCAGTTAAACATGCATTTTTGTTGTTGCTGCCATTGCTATTGCTCATTGTGTCAATTGTCTGTCTGTCAAATTTGGTTAAAAGCATTATATTTTGTTTGCATTAGCAATCTCGATAAATATAATTGTGATGTGTGGTATGGTATGGTTAAGTATATGTTTTATTCGGGTATTACGTTTATTGTAATATTTAACGTACGAAAGCAGTTATTTACGTCTGACGCCTGGAACTCCCCATAAAATAAGTAAAAAACATTTATTAATTTATCTGTTTAACAGATGTTTTTATGTTTTCTTTTGATAAACATCACAGTAATAGTTTTGCAACGCATTTAACCTTCAGTTGAGCTATTTTATCTATATTTGATAGGATCCTTAATGGGAGAATCCACAATTTTAGGTCTTTAAGAGTGATTGTGAGCATATGGAGAAGCCATGAATCAGAGTTATTTGGAAATATAAAACGTCAGATTTTCCAGAGTAACTTACACATCTCAATCTTCATTTTTGTAACTCCACAAGGTCGGGTTATGACAGCGTTTATTTTTTTAGGTTAATTTAAAGGTCACCGGCCTGACACGTAGATGGCGCTAATAAAATGAAATCCATATGATCTTTAGTTAGCCCTACCATAACCCTAACTCTAAAGGCGCGAACATAATTTGAACAGTCGGATTATTAGTTTGTGAATTATGTCATTTTGAGTGAAGGTACTTTTATTATCGTGAAAAAAATTGCTTAAAAGGAATGTCGTGTGTTGATAAAATATTACTTTTTGAAGGGAAAAATACGGTTGATGCAAAAACTTGGCTTGATGAATAGTTTTCGAACACTACGCCTGGAAAGTAAACCATCAAGGATTGGCCTGCTAAGTTTAGACGTGATGAAATGAGTACCGAAGACTGTGGACGCCCAAAAGAGGTTTTTACCAACGACAACATCAAAAAGTCCACAACATAATATTGGTTGATCTTAAAGTGAAGTTGTTCGAGATTGCAGTTACTGTAAAGATATCAACTGAAGGTCTACGTCATGCCATTCATCAATATTTGGATAAGAGAAAGGTCTGTGGAAATTGGTTGCCGTCTGAGCTTACTTTTGGCCAAAAACAACGAAGAGTTGATGATTCGGAAGAGTGTTTGGAGATCTTTAAGCGTAGTAAACCCAAGTTTTTGCGTCGATATGTGACAATGGATGAAACATGGTTCCATCATTTCACTCCGAAGTCCAATCGACTGTCATTCGAGTGGACTGTATACGATGAACCCGTTCCAAAGCGTGGAAAAAGGCAACAGTCGGCTGACAAGGTTGAGACGTCTTTATTTTGGAATGCGCATGGAAACATTTTTATTGACTAACACATCATTATTGGGCCGTTTAAGTGAAAGCCAGTGAAACGATGTCAAAAATCCATGAATTGGGCTTCGTATTGCTTCCAAATCCTTCGTGTTCTCTAGATCTGGCCCGCAGCGACTATTTTCTGTTCTCATTTTCATCCAATGAAGAAGAGATCGCCAACACAGGCCTATTTTGAAGCAAAGGACAAATATTACTACAAAAATAATTTCGAAAAGTTGGAGAGTCGCTAGAATCAGCTTAACACCCTTTAAGGGAATTGTGTTGAATAAAAAAGATCAAATTTTGCCAAAAAAATATGTTTCACTATGATAGGCCGAGGACTTTTCAATTGCCCCGTTGAAATTTACATATATAAATAAATAAATAATTTAAAAATAATTATACATCGTAACATTTCAATACTTAAAATTTTAGTTGCAATAGGAACAGAATCCATTCATCGTAATATTTCGTAAAGTGATTAATAATGTGCTTGTTATATCCTTTATGGTAGTATTTATTCAACCACAATTTCTAATTTCTATTTTGCCCCTCTTTAAACTCAAATGCTTTTATCTACAAGTATATTACCACTTCTTTACAAGGCAGTTGTTTTTCTTAAAATTGCCAAATATTAATGTAGTATATATTTATAAAAAGAAACAATTTCAGGTTATTGTATTAGCGCGGCAAATTAATTATATTGTATTTATTTGACTAAAATGGGTATACTAATGCAATATATCAAGTTGAGTTATAAATTTCAAGTACAAAAATTTGCCACCCACATTTTACTTTGTTGTGTAGTACATATGTACTCGTACCTCTTAGCAATGCCAACTGAGCAATGCCAACTGAGCAATGGCTAGAACTCGCACTGTATTCTCCTTGTCCAGGCATAACGAAATATTCTGGAAGCGGTAAGCAGCAAGTGGACGGCATTTGCTGCCAAGCACAGTTTCGACGCTAATACACAAGCGTGTACACCACTTTTCTTATAATATTGCACCCTTACAATCGACCTTATCGACTAGCCTTCGATTATGCCACAAACAGGCATCTTGTTATTATTGGAAGTAAGTCAGTCAACAACTTTGTTATATAGTATGTCGTCGAATAATGAAGAAATTCGCTATATTTTGAAATTTTTGTATAAAAAAAAGAAGAATGTCACGCAAGCCACCAATGAAATTTGTGAAGTTTACGGAGAGGAAACTGATACAGCGTTCGTCTAGCACAACAATGGTTCGCTCGCTTCCGTTCTGGAAATTTCGAAGTGAAAGATACATCTCACTCTGGTCGACCTATCGTTGAAAAAGTCGATGAAATTATGGAAAAAATTGATCTGGACCTTCACATAAGCAGCCATGACATCGCTAACGAACTTAACATTTATCATCAAAGAGTTTTGAACCATTTACGAGTAGAAAAGGCTGGCTACAAAAAGACGCTCGTTGTTTGGGTACCACATGAATTGTCTGTGAAAATTTTAATGGACCGAATTAACATCTGCGATTCTTTGCTGAAACGAAATAAAATCGAATCATTTCTGAAGCGAAGTGGTAACAGGAGACGAAAATTGGATCAAATACGACAATAACGTGCGAAAAATATCATGGTCCAAGCGTGGCGAAACTCAATAAATGGTCGCAAAGCCAGAATTGACGTCTCGAAAGGTTATGCCGAGTGTTTGATGGGATTGGAAAGAAACTATCTACTATGAGCTGCTCCAGTCTGGTCAGACGATTGTTTCTACATTTTACTGTCTATAACTGATGAGATTGAAGCAATCAATCGAAAAAACGGCCAGAACTGATGAACTAGACCACGCAGATCTTTGATGACTCAGCAAAAATTGGGATAGCTTGGCTGGAAAGCTTTGATGCATACACCATATAGCCCTGATCTTGCACCAACAGACTACCATTTGTTTCGGTCAAATGTTAATGGAGTAAAGTTGACTTCAAGAGAAGACTGTGAAGATTACTTGTCGCAGTTTTTCGCCGAGAAACCAGAAAAGTTTTACACTAATGAAGTAATGTTTCTAGTGGAAAAATGGCAAAAAGTGGTCGACCAAAATGGCACATAATTGGTTCAATAAAGTTCATTATAAATATAAAAATTAAGTTCAAGTTTGATTAGAAATAGACTTTTTCGCTACCCAATAGGCAGTCACGCTGATATGTTATATGTATACATATAATACTTTATAGGGTTTCAAACGTTTTTCTGTTCAGGGTATAGTAATCTACTAATTAAGACAGAAAAATAAATAATATACTTACATATATACATATGTATTTTATTATAATACAACCAAGAAAAAAATCTCATCAAAGATTGCGTTATAATTTCTTAATCGAAAAGAAGCTGCTTAAAAAGTCGATCAAGATAGAAACTGAGTGCTGCTTATACAAGAGTTTTTCTTCATATACAAGTAGTATCTATGTACATATGCATATATGTATGTATGGGCGTTTAACTAAATTTGCCAATGTATAGAGAAAAACAAAAAACTCTGTAGCTGGCATTAAGTTTTTGCCAATATAAAGATGTGTCTGTGTGGCCACCAACTTCGACATCAAATTACAAAAGTGCAAATGCTGTGAGGTGGTTAATTACCGCGGATACGCGGTAGCAGTAAACAAAAAAATATATTACCGAAATTTTGTTGATTTTTATACTACATACATATACATTTTACTGCTAACTGTAAAAAATGTACACAATTTTTTTAATATTGTATTTTTTTATTGCTAACATTCATTCAAATGGTTTTAAATAAGTAAAATTATGAAAAAATAAATTCATTATTATGCTAATTGCTTTGGTTGACCGTCATGCGTATAGTGAGCCGTAGAGTCTTTAATCGAATTCCAATTGGCGGAACGAACCTTCGGTGCCTTGCAGTACACTGGTATCTTCGATCAGTTGTTTCACTTGCCTCAGTTTTTCATAACCCTCAGTCACGCCATATTGCTCCTCATCGTCAAAGAATTTTTTATAATCATTCAATTTTTGCCACCATTCATCAGCCAGACTTTTTAGATCACAATCCCCGCCATATTCCTTGGGTAGCACATGTTTGGGTATGTGCTTGTAGAGATCCTCGAAATTGGTGCCGTGCACATAGAACTGTGTGAAGAAATGCAAAAGTAATAGATGATAAAAATTAGTAAAAAAAACTCGAAGTTTTAAGAATTTTTCATTATACTGGAGATATACGACTGCAACGACATCTATTAACTGAATACGAAAAGACTTTTTCGACTACCCGATAGTTGAATTTCAAGTTATATTTCAATTTTAACGGTTATTTCAAGAACCAAAATTTCTATTATAATATTTTTCAAAATATTGTGTCCATGGCAAATAACAAATCGTTCAACTCACCCTATCTTTCAACTTGGCACTTATCACACTCTTCACCATGCCGAATAATTTTTCGAAAATCGGCAGCACATTGATGAAATGGAAACCCTTCATGCGTGTGGGCGCCGCTTTATTGACCAGTATGGTTAACTTGCGCACGAATTCCGGTTCGAAATTCATGAGCACAGCTTTTGAAATGTTACCCAGATCAATGATGAACGTGTAGCCAGCAATGAAAACGCGATCGTTCTCCTGCATTAGTATATCAATGATCATTGAGCCGACTTTCAGCACATCATTGATCGAATGTTGTTCCATATTGAACTCGCTGGGTCGCATCAGCACCACCAATGGGCCACCCTCACAAACGGGTTCAGGCAAAAAAGATACAGCACTATAAGAAATTATTCAAATTGAACAGATATTCGAACAAATTCAGTTAACTTAAAGAACGTACCCGGCTTTAGCGATCGCCTCAAATTTTGGTTCATTCAGATTGCGATTACGAAAGATTTCCGGCATGGCGGCGCGTAGTATATAGAAGTTTTCCAATTTCTGTTTCGCCTTTTCCAGACTGAACTTGGAACCGCGCAGAAAGGCCATCAGGAATTGATCGTCGGTGCGCGCGCGCAGATGTGGCTGCTTTTCGGCCCATTCGCGCAAAGTATTCACAAAGTAGTCATTGTCGTCGGGCTTCTCATTCAACTCTTCGATGGCTGTCTTCGCCAAATCATCGGGTAGTGGGCGTAATATCACCATGCTGCTATATATTGGTTGTAATGAGGTGTGTGGATTTGTTGTTAAGCTGTTGCGGCTGCTTGGCGGCAAATGTGTGATGTGCTGTCTGCGAAGCAACTGAAATCGTTCGACACTGGTGAGCTGCTATTTATTTATTACGGCGGTTATGAAGAAACCTTCCTCTGTTTTATTTTCGGTTTGCTGCACTGTTCGTGTCTAAACGCTCATCACTCACTGTATACATTTGTGCGTACGCCGCCTTTAAGTGTTGCCTGTGCTGCAAATTGCAAGTTTTTGACCATTTGAAGATGCCGTTAGTAGGGTTTTTATGTACACGCATGCGCATAAAGCGCTCGAAGAAGTGCATATGAAATATGAAACTTATGCGCGTACATACACATACATATGTACATATACTTAGTTGAATGTAAAACTTGCGTTTATTAAACTTTTGTGTCTGCTATTTTTTAAGTAAAATAGAAATAAAAATAATAATTTGCATCGTTCACGTGCTGAAATTGAAAATTTCTCTTAAAAAACAAAAGATAATCTTTCGTGCATTACGGCTAGTCATTCAAAATTGTAACACTTTCATTGAAGCGTTGAGTTTTTAGTATTTCACTCTTCTGACTTTTATTGCTACTGTTTCGCATGCTTTACTGTTGGTTTTCAGTGTCATAAAACTTAACAGAAATCACAATAAATGTAGTTTAATTGTTGCGCTGTGGTTTCACAAACATATAACACACAAAGATGAATGCTTACATACGAGGGTGACCATGTAGGACTCGAAAGTGAAAATGAAAACGTTAAAAATTCATATTATATTGGGTAAAAAAAGGAAAGAAAAAGTCTTTTCGTATTTCTAATCAAACTTCAACTTATTTTTTTTTATATTTAAAACAATAAGTACCATTTGGTCGACCACTGTTTGCCATTTTCCGCTAGAAACATTATTCCATCAGTGTAAATCGAAATTTCGAAATTTCGAAATTTCCAGAACGAAAGCGAGCGTGTGCTGCACGAACTGAACGTCTCCGTAAACTTCACAAATTTCAAATTATAACGAATTTTTTCATTACTTTCACTCATCTTTCAACAGCTGTAGCTTTTTTTCAACTTCCCTGAATTTAATTTTTATTTTTGGTTAAATGAAGCTTAAAATCTCACCTTTCCAAAACTATATGATATGACACAATGTGATTGGTAGCACTGGAGATATGCGACTGACACTACATCTATTGACAAAATACGAAAATATTTTTTCGACTACCCAATATAATGTATTATTTATAAATTTATAAAAATATTCCAACAATATTCGGTGACCTCGAAAGTGTCTCAGAACTAGTTTTAAAATTAAAAAAAAAATAATAATTTTCGAAATTAAAATCTGCTGAATATTTCATCGCATAAAAGAAAATCAAATTTTAAACCATTAATTTCCCTAGTTTTTTTTTCTTTATTTTTGAGCAATTATTTCACCCATTTTGTGCCTATCTCACTTTCTCTTGTGGAATTTTTTCTGCTATAGCATATACTTTATAGACTTATACCTTGATAAGCGTATTGCAAGTTGGCTCCCATATTGATTTGTGTTGGGCCATGTACTTTTTAGGCCACCCTAGTATACCATCGGCAAATACGTAACTAACCGGTTCTCTGTGTTCATAATTTTGCCCATTTGCATGTAAAAATATATATGCATATGCATAATAGCCAAAATGATTAACTACCCCCGTTTTAGAGTAGTGTGGCAGTTAGTTTGCAGACATACATACATATCTACATACATATTTATAGTATATATAGTACATGCTTATTTGTGGTTAAACCTTTTTTTTGTTATTTATTCAAGCGTTGTTAATGTGCTCAAAAATGTGGCGCATCTTTCTATATTTTTTTTTTGTCTATTTGATACCCTCAACAGCGTATACCAAGATTGCCATGAAGTTTGTAGCACCAGAAGGACTCCAAAGACTCAAATTAGAGCGGATTGCTTAACAGAGAGCCAAAAAAATGGAAAAGTGTGTATGCGGGAAATGTTTCACGGGTCATTCTGAACAACCTTGCCTAAGAAACTATAGTTCTAAAACGTGTTGCGAGCCAGAGATTCTTAAGGCGAAGTTGTTTAGGGATAATAAAAATTTGTTCGTTAGTTTTTGAGACTTGTGAAGGGTATTAGAGCTTCGGTATAGCCGAAGTTACCATTTTTTCCTGTTTTATAATAATTAAATTTGTTATTTTCGCGCACAAATTGAGTGTCTTAACGGTTTCTTCCATAATGACCTATGACAACACATCCGCCCATGCTTGCTTTTCAGCCTTTCATGCTTACAAACATTTTTATACTCTTGCCATTTAAGCGTTAGCGGTTATCTTAAAATGGCAGCCGCACTTATAAAGCAAATAAAACAAATAAAGCGACACAGTATTTAGTCATTGCTTTCATTTAAATAAAACATACACACATGCCTAAAGAAATCTACAAAAAAAAAAGCGTAAAAAGCAGAGCAAAAATGTAAACAAGCCGAGAAGAAATTTTAAATAAACTTAAATAAATAATTATTTTCATAATAATAAAATAAAAAAAACTGGAAACGGGATGATTCACTTTTCTTGCTTCTTTGCCTCGACGCTTTATCACGCTTCAACGTAAAGATGTGTAATTCAATTAACTACGCTTTGGTCGAGCGAAGTGCTTTTGCACTAGATCAAAGATTAGATAAGCGATTCCCGCAGATAGCACCAATAATTGCTGACATATACATACTTTATATAAATAGTATAAATGTATATTTAAAATTGTATATATTTCTGAAGTTCTTATCAAATTGCCCAACTTAAGGGTAAATATAATATTATAACAACCCATCGTCAACTTCAAACAATAGATCAAATATTTTTCGAATCTACTTGTCAAAAATGATGTAGAGTTATTTTTTAGAGGAAAATTATTTTCTTATCAAGTGAATTTTTCAATCTAAGCCGTTCTTGTGACGTCACTTTAGGCGAACATACAAAAGGTATAGGCCGAGTTGCCGCAATTCTATTATAGATTCATATCGTCACCTAAAAAGCAAAACAATATATCATAAAAATAATTGAAATTGAGTTTTTTATTGCTAACGATTCACTACATTTTATTATATATGTATATATGTATATATAATAAGATTTTCTGCTTCCGCTGTCAGATATAACAAATGTATAACTTCTATATAACCATTTTATAACCAAAACTCAAATTTTGTTTCAATGTAAGTGGTTTCTATTATATTGCTTTTCCTTCGCCTATAAGCTTATGTTGCTTTTTTTTGCATTTTAGGTGACAATATACATATTAATATATTGGGCAGTCGAACAGTCTTTTCGTATTTCTAAGCAGGACTATTTGGTGGATGCATCAAAACTTCCCAGCCAAGCTCTCCCAGTTTTTGTCGTGTCATCAAAGATGTGTGTGATCTACCGTTGTCCCGATGGAAGACGAAGCTCTTTCTGCTGATCAATTCTGGCCGTGTTTTTCGATTGCTTGGTTCAATCTCATCAGTTGTTGACAGCAAAATGTAGAATCAATCATTCGACAAGGCTGGAGCAGCTCATAGTGGATGATTCCTTTCCAATCCCACCAAACATTCAGCATAACCTTTCGAGGCGTCAATCCTGGCTTTACAACCATTTGATGAGCTTCACCACGCTTGGACCATGATCATCACATTATTGTCGTATTTTCAGTCATTTTTGAACAGCTGTAACTTTTTTCAACTTGCCCGAATTTAATTTGTTTTTAATTAAATGAAGCTTAAAATCTCACCTTTCAATCACTATGTGGTATGACACAATGTGATTGGTAGCACTGGAGATATACGACTGCAACGACATCTATAGACAAAATACCAAAAGACTTTTTCGACTAACTATACAATGTAGTTCTACTAAGAAAAAATTACACTACATCCGTTAGCTGTTTTTTATTTTTCGAAAAAAAAATACCGAAGAATATTTTGCTAACATAAATAATAATAATTTTACATGCTTGTCCATCTAATCAATATCAAGCTTTCGGAATGTGCCCTCTAAACCGAATATTGAGTTCATATCCTTACTTTGGCCTTGCCTTAGCTTCTCGTCGACGCCATATTTATCGTTCTCTTTAAAATAGTAATTAAAGTCCTGCAAATCGCCTACAAGTTTATTAGTCAAATCGGTTAATGAGCCATTAGAGCCACCATATTCGATTGGCAAATACTGCTTAGGCACATATTTATACAATTCCGCCATGTTGCGGTGTATAAAGTACTATAATAAGAAAGTAAGAGCAGTGGTAAATGAAAAACGTGTAATACTAGACTAGTTTAGACTAGACTTCAATGGCATACCCTCTCTTTTATGTTGGCCGGAAAGAGATTGCGTATAATATTGAGTGCGGTGTAGGCCTCTTTGGGCGCATTTATAATATGTATACCCTTAATGCGTATAGCAGAGCCCTTCATGCAATATGTGCTGAATTGTTTGCCTGTGACCGGATCGAATTTCGACATTGCACTCATGCCGACTTTGTCGACATCAACAATTTCCATGTAACCGCCTATAACGTAAGCATCGGCGCCGACTATAGTCTTGTCCGTTACCATAGCAATGTATCTGCAGTAATCCTTAACGGTAATTGGTAAATCATCGATTATTTTATAACGCGAGAAGCCAATCACTGGACCACCGACACCTAATGTTTTTGGCAATGCAACAATGCCGCTGCAAGAGAAATAAATTCGCAAATAAACACGACAAAATTAAATGCGTAAAATGTGTGAACTCACCCTGATCGTGCAATAAGCAAGTTCTTCGGATCTGCCAGTGTATTATTCACGAAAATATGTGGCAACATTGTGCGTATTGTGTAGAAGTAATCTATTTTCGATTTGGCCTTCTCCAAACTGTACTTGCAGCCGCGCAAAAAGCTGACCAAAAATTGATCGTCGGTGCGTGCACGCAAATGCGACTGCTTTTCGATCCATTCGCGTAATGCCGCTATATCCTGTGGCACACGTTCGGGCACCTCGTTCAGCTCTTCAATGGCGATTTTCTGCAATTCAGCGCTTAAAGGACGTATGGCTGCCATTTTATTTTAAACTATTTTGTATTAGTGCTTTTTTCGAATTTTTCCGACGGAATGCGCGTGTTGTGTGAGCAAGTGAAGTCCCGCTCGGACTGTCCACTATAAAGATTTAAATGCTACTGACTGTTTTATGCGTTAGTCAAGCGTTTCATTGCGTTGTTCAACGAAAAAAAATTATATCGATTTATAATAACAATAATACTGATTTAAATAGATATGTTAACGTTTTTTAATTGTGATAAAATGGTGCACAAAAAGTATTTCCACACAATTTCAGCAATTCCATGTAATTTGCATCGATTAAATATCTAAAAAAGATAGTCTATATGTATATTTGGTGCTTGTTTTTGTTGTTGCTGTTCGCAAAAACGGATATACAATATATCACGCTTGGCAAAGTCTTAAATACATTTTGTCATTTACGGAGAAAATCCGTTCATTGATACTTCCGCAGCCGGCTTTTAACTAGAGATAATGTTATCATCGGAATTTTAAAAGCAGAGATGTTTTTTTATTCTGAATCTTTGCTCACATGGTATCCTGCTTCTTTACCGTTTTTTAAGATCTTAGGTTAGATAATTAGGCTGATTTCTCGAGAAGCAATGAACAATCAAGAAGTCAGTCCTCAACTACGTCGACGACATCAAACAATACGCCGACCAGACTTCGGACGCAAGCACTGACCGCTATTCACAGTAGAGCCATCAACACCTTCACCTCTCCGTCTCCGCATGACACTGGCCACCTCTTTGCATGCCCCACTAACCCTACTCATCTGACACCGCTCTCCCTTTTGTCCGACCCCGTCGAAACAGCACTTTTCGAGGGCCTACTGTTGGCTTTACAATTTTCGACGATTCTACTGTGCCCTGACACCTAGAAAAGTTTAATGTGGAAGTAGCTTGCCACTCCTTGGCTAGCTTTGCGCTCATTTTCAAAAAATCTAAATCATCTGACCATTTGGCATCACCGAAAAAACCGACAATAACACGACTATAAAAATGAGGGTACCAAAAGTTGAACAATCTAATGTTTTCGTTTTTTGTGTAAAAAAATAAAAAGCTCCATAGCGTACACTGGTTTTAAGCCCACAAAATTCGCATAAAAGTGGACCAAACTTAATCTCAAATGTCCTTCGAGATGCATTCGATATTCAATGAAATCATGTGGGGTTTTTCAACGCTGTTCTCATCACACTATAGATATTAACCATTCGGGGGCAGCCTAAAGGTTTGAAAGCCTTAATTTTACGAATAACATCAAGGCGCCTGCCTAAATGAAAAAAAGTTCTACGTGCGAATGTGCTATTTTCCTGGATAAAGTCTTAAATGAACAAATAAAAGGGTTCCCAGTTTCAACCGAAGTGTGTCTATTTCAGGAAGTGGCTACAATATCGGCTTAACTGTTACACATTTATTTCATGATTTTTATATTACAAAAGCCTTAAGCAAGACATATGTATGTATGTACATATGTATGTATATGTACTTACATACATTTGCATTTATTATAACGCCATAAATTTGTGTTCGTATATGTAGACAACATGTATTTACATATCTTATCAGTAGAGAAATATATCTACGAACCATTAATCGACAATAAAGTATAAAGAAAAATCCATGTTTTGCTGGCACGGGGGAATGTATTAGTTTCTAATCAGGGAAAGGGTAGTGACGAGTGTACGGTACATTTTATTAGCGCATTTTGCGAATGCGTTTTGCAGTTAGTTTGCATTTACGTTTCGAACATAATGTTGGCATTATTTAAGAAAACACAAACATCAGGGAGAAAAAACCACAGTTAAGACTTTAGAAAAACAAAAAACAGGCAAGATTTAATAAAAAAACCCCTTTGAAGTAAGTGTAGTGAATGAAAGTATTTGAGGCATATGAGAAGCCGGTGATAACTCTACATATCGGTTGTTAATTTACAATTGTTATACACCTGTGTCTTTTGTCTGAAAATCCGTAAAAACGCAATTGTGATACTACATTTTGATAGAATAAAAAAAAATAAAACTAGAAACACTTTTCATTTCTATTTATTCAAAATTCTAAATATACTTAAAAATGTCTCATTGCAGTTAAATAACATTTTAAATCACCGTCAATCAGAAAATCCAAAGCAAAAACATTTGAAAATTTCTTCTGGCCCAGCAAAATTGTGTACTTACGAACATTTCCGGCACGCGTACAAATTTTCCATACATATAATGTCACAAATTCGCCCACTGGCACCCGAGCTGGCTGCGGTCGCGCGCACCGAACTCAATGAAGTCGAAACAGATATTGCCAGCAAAATTATAGAGCTGCGCCGGTGGATTGAAGAACAGCCATATTTGACGGCGCGGACCGATGATCAATTCCTTGTGGGCTTCCTGCGTTTCTGCAAATACAATATGGATGACGCGAAGAAACGTATCGACTACTATTATACATACAAAACAACAGCTGGCGATTTACTTAAATCTCGACGCATTGACGATAAAGTATTTGGCATTTGTCGTGCGGGGTTAGTTTCTTATTAATCTCAAATTTATTGTATATATTATAAATTAATCTTCTGTGTTTTCGTCTATTCCATAGCATATTCGCCACACTACCCAAACCAGTGGGTCCAGGCGGTCCGCGCATACATTTCACACGTATGGGTCAAATTGATACCTCCCTCTATACGGCCAAAGATATCTTCCGTTTCATAATGTTTCGTTCTGAAATTGAGGCCAACACCGATGATAATTGGATTATTAGTGGTGTGCTTGAAATAATCGATTTTTCGAAAATTCCATATGCATTGTTGCGTCAATTTGAAGCGAATTTATTCAAAAAGATGGCCGCATTCTTAGAATATGGCGTACCCACCAATCTGGTGGGCACACACATCGTAAATGCTTCCATGGATGCCCAAATAATATTGAATTTGGTGCGTCTGGTTATGAAACAAAGAGAATTGGTGAGTTGAGATACATACACACTAAAGTGTAGCAGTTTGAAATATTTATTGACATAAAAAGTTAAGACTACCAGAACAAAGGTGTTTAATACATTTCCACATTACATTAATAAGCTTTTTAGATAGATACAACTTAAACTTTGCTTTTAAATTTCGAGAGTATATGCAAATTATATGCAAAGTTAGAGCTTTCAAATTACGTGAGAATAAGCACAGACATGAAAATAGTTTAATGGGGTTTCTGGGATAAAAAAACAGCCTTTTTATACAATCTTTTTTCTCATATAAAAAATGAAATATTTTATTAGAATTTTTTATTGTTACAAACATACACTATTAACAAAGAAATTCTGAAATTTTTGAAAAAATATTTTGTATTGCGTCGCCATTTCCGGTGACCTTTCAGAAAAAGATGCGCCCGCGTTGGCAGTATAACTATTTACAGCATCATCTAAAGGGAAAAAATATATGTTCTAGTTAAAACCTTAACTTATAACTTGGATGAAGGGAAAAAACTGAAAATTGAATTTTTGGCAAACATTTTTACAAAGAAATTAAAATTTCGCGACATTTTTTTTTCAAATAGTTGTAATCGAAAAAAATCCTTCGTCCAAATTTTTAAGAATTATAACTCAAAGATCTGTGTAAAATTTCATGAAGATCGGTTGAGTAGTTCTCGATAAATCTTGCCAATCGACTTCAAAAACACAGTTTCGACAAAAACGCGTTTAAAGACGGCGCACTTAGCCTAGCTAGCCTTGAGCGCACAAGTTCTCAAGACTGTATCTCCGAAACTATTTCTCGGATCAACTTAGGAATTTAGGGCACTATACTAGAGGTGTTGTAGAATTTAATAAGAAAATAAAACAAGTCGTTTTTTCTGAAACCCGTAAACCCACTGTAACCCCTTAATCCCTTAATTTACAGCAGAGCTCTTTTTCACCTTTATATGGGTTTACATAATGATTCAATTGAATTTCTAATACTTATCATATATCATTTGCACAGCTCCACATACACTCTACGCTGGAGTCACTGCAGAAGGCCATTGGCAAGGAGTATCTGCCCGTCGAATATGGTGGTAATAATGGCACCTACGAAGAAGCCATGACAAATTTCGAACAACAGCTCAACGATTTTAGCGATTATTTCGATGAGGATGAAAAGTATGGCGTCGATGAGACATTGCGACAAATTGAGCCAACAGTTGGTCCGGCTGCTAATAAGACGCCGCCCACACCAGTCTCGCCGCCATCGCCTAAATGTGTGAGTGTACCTGAAGAGTCTTTTCGTAAATTAAATATTGATTAAATTAAAGCAAAAGTTATAAAACGAAATAAACTAACTAATACAAGAAAAGAACATTATAAAATTAAAAAAAAAATAAAATAAAATAAAATAAAAAGCGAAAGTATAAATATGTATAAAAGATAATGTGAAATAATCCAGAACCAAATTCTTAAAGCTGCATGAACAGCAACGTAAATAACTTTGCAGCATTTTGCGTTTTTTGTGCGTTAGTTAAAAAGTGCAAAAAATAAAAACAAAAGTATAAACTAAAATTGAACAAACTAAAAAGCAACAGTTCGTAAATAATTTACTGCGTAAATATTAAAAAACAAAATGTTTTAAACGAGAATATGCAATTTATTTAGCGACTTGTTATATTTATAACAAAGTTTTTATGCACGAAGGCAACAAACAACATAACGGCACAGCTAACACGAGCGATAAGTTAACAGTAATAAATATGAAAGTAACGGTATATAGAGCTAAAAGCAACGGAACAAATGCAACTATTGCAACTATTTTCTCGAATGTTGGCGTCGTAATCACATAACAGTTGTATGTAGTAGTATATGGTATATGTATATATAAAGAAATATGTATACTATATATACCTACATAATACATAGAGAGAAGCTATATATTATATACTGCATATATGAAAATATAAACTAATTTTTAAAAGCTTCATTTATATTAAACAAAGTTATTTTTGGGAAAGATTTTTCATGGATGTATGTATATATTTAAAAGTGAAGCTATTTATGTATATGGTGTATGTTTTTGGCAATGGTAAATAACGAGAGAAATTAAAAATTTTGAACAAAACGAAACTATATTAATACAAATGCAGACAACATACATGAAAGTGTACATTGTAAATCACTCATTTTAGATATATAGTTATTATATACATATATATATTGTGGTGTGTTTATCATTACCATTTTAAGTAAAACTAAAAAATTAATTAACAGTTTAAATATTAATTGTATGCAAATACGCGAATTCCATTTTTTGTGTGAAAATTGTCTTAAACCACTAGGCATTTAATTGTTAAACGTGTTCGAAATATTGCCTATATATATAAACTTACAAAACCGTTGAGATTTTTAACTAAGTTAAATATTTTTCCCTCTGAACCTTGGGTACAATTGTGCGTGTTTTTTGGTTTTTATTTGGACCAAATTGGTTTTGGTTTTCATTTATTTCGTATAAACAAAATCATTTAATGTGCATAGCATCCACTTACATACATATATGTGATTTTTGATATTCTGTGAACGAAATTAAAGAAATAAAAATTTAATTTAAATTTTTTTGGTAAGCAAAAATATGCAATTTACGAGTAAACAGAAAATTAATAAGTATTAAATACTTTAAAAATTAAAGAAATAAAAATTTAATTTAATTTAAAAAAATTTAATGGGAAAAATTTAATTTAATTTTCTTTTGCAAGCAAAAATATGCAATTTACGAGTAAAATAGTTTTAATTTTTTTTTGCAAGCAAAAATATGCAATTTGCGAGTAAAAAGAAAATTAATAAGTACAAAATACCTTAACACTTTTGATGTATTTAAAAATGTGTTTTATTAAAATTTATTTGTGGCTTCTATGCGATGTTTTGACTGTCAAATATCTTCAATTTTTCCAAAATAATTTCTAAGAACGCTTTCGATGTATGTATTTAACAATTTTTTTGATTATAGCATAATATTGAACTTTTGCAATATTCATAATCGTGGATTAAAAAACTTTAACCACTAATAATTTTTTAATATATGTACTATACATATACATATATTTTTTATTTCATATATTTGACATATTAACAGATTTAAAATATTTACATTACAAATATACTTACATACATAACATGTATATTAATAGTTAATTTCATTAAGAGTGGTATTCGTAATTGCAATTTTAGTACGGTTTACGGGCCTGAACCATATTCGACCATATATACATACATACATATGTACAATTGTATTTTTTGTATGCCTTATACTATGAATCACACCTTATCATTATTATAATAGCTTCTGGAAATAATGTAGCTCTTTTGTTTTAATCTGTGTATACACGACATACTAAAAATACGTACGGTACATACATACATACATACAAACATATATATACAAGTATATAATAAAAACAAACGTATTTTGAGGCCTTTCGATTAATTGCCGTTGAAAATAATTCGCGTTAAACTTTAGTTCGCTAATCGCATTCTCGAACCAAGCAAACACTAACAAGTGAGACACTTAAAATTTCAATCGATAAGCATGAATTGCTTTCCTAGGTAACAAAAAAAAATTATTTGAATTATTATTGTTTAAATACATACATAAATGACGAGCAGTCTGGCGCGGGGACTACTTTCTTATCTTTTTTGTTTGTAAGATTTAACAGTGCTATAAAAATATTAAACTGAGACTTAGATTAAATGAAGGTGAATATTTTATGCCAAAATCGGCGACATAAGAAACCCTACAATAGTTCCAAATAGCAATTGCTTATTTTATATATTATACTGAATGCAAATTCAAAACAACAAAGAAAAGTTTGGTAAAAATGACACTCGAAACATTCAATTTCATATTATTATACAAAATCGAAAATATATTTTTCATTATTTAAAGTCACTTATGGTTCAGGCAACTCCATACTATTCAACGCTCTTCCGTCATTTTTCGCACACATCAATTGTCAAATTACTTAATTTTAGTATTGAAAGCAATACATGTATTATGCATTTCGAATTCATTTTTTTTACTGTTGAATTTTATTTTACTTTTAATATTTGTGCACACGTTATCTTAATTTTTGGTTAAATATATTTAAAAAGCATACTTTTAAGTTATGTTATGTTCATTATTTTTCATATATAACCGTTATTTTTTTATATTATATTTTTTCAAAATTATTTAATTTTAAATAGCAACACATCCGCTCATTACCCTGCCATCATTTTTAATTACAAATTTACATTATTTATTTTCAGAAATCTTCCTTCAATATATGGAATTTATTAAGTTCATAAAAATTGTCATTCAATCACTATAAATACCTTACATAAGTAATAAAAGAAAAAATTGGAAAATATATTACAATTTGAAAGCAATGAGTTTTTACTTTAAGAAATGTACTGCGATGCAATTTGGAAAGGCAAGCATAAAATGGGTGGCAAGTAAGTATTTTTATTTTACAAAGTTTTTAAGGATTGTTCTTTAACGGGCACCCCTAGTGTGACAGCCTATAAAAGGCGATTTTTGGGGAAAAACAATTCTTAATCCAATTGCTTAAAAAATTTAGGGGTATATTTATAGTTATTTTAGATTTATTTATTTAAATAATAGTTATTTTAAGAACACACAGTAAATTTTTCGAGTGCTGCAGTGATTGCAGCCTTCTCCGTGAATGAAATCTGAAAAAACTTAAGGTTCAGATTGGTTGTCATACTAAGGCTTACCGATCTAAACGGTGTTAGAACTCCGAAATAAATCCGGGTCAATTCCGGTGCGTAAAACCGGCTGTTGTGGGAATTGATTGGTTGCAATCAAGTCATCTAACGGCAGGCCTAGGAAATGTGCTGTTGACGCATAAGGGCTTCGCTGTGTAAGTATTTGATGGGAGAGATCAATAGGTCTGGAATGCAGTGTTTTGACAGGTGTAAAGCTTCTTCGTCTGCGTTTCGCTGCATCCAGGCGATCATATTGGTGCGACGTAGTTTAAAACCCACCGGCCCATGAGTTTGTATATGACCAATAACATTTCTTTGGCTTTTCCCCATGAGCTGCCGGAAAGCGACTTGCGGGTTTTGTTGCGGCTCTGCACTTTGGCAGTTATCGCGGTCGTATGAGGAGTAAAGTGACACAGACTGACGAATGGTACACCTAAAATTTTAGGATTACTAACCATCCATCAGTTTGTGAATATGATCGCTTTGAGAGTGCTAGGCTCCGTTCTGAGAAATCATTTACCAAAACAACCGGTTCTACGTTACCGGAATTGACCCGGATTTCATCAAAAATTTCAAAATATAAAGTTGAATTTTATCCAAAATTTTGATAGTTTTCAGCCTGTCAAAGTCGATTTCTGATCAGTTTAAAAAGGTAGTTCGTGTGGAGGTGTATTAAAAAGAATATACAGAAAAAAAATTATTGGGATTGGATTCTTTGTTTTCGAGTAATCACTCAAGCAAATTGGAAAAATGTTTTTAAATTGTCAAAAAAATACTATTTAAATATAAAATTATAGAGCTAATTGAACAGAGCGGCTATAATTTCGAAGGCTGTAACTCAAAAACTGTTTGAGATATCGTTTTAAAATTTTAGAAAATATTTTTGAAGGTATAAACTGTCGAAATATGATAAAACTAATTTTGTTTTTAATACCACAATATGTGTGCGCTTAAAAATGAACTTTTTTTTTCAAAATTAAAGAGATTTTAAAACCTATTCTATCGATCAGGCAGCACGTTTCGTAACGAAACTATTCCCATCCACTAAGCTTTTATTTAGCAAAAGCTTAATACACACAATTATCACTTGATTTAGTTATGCACTAATTCGTAACACAAGCGCAAAATAAATAACAAATTGTTATCGCAAAGCAAACATGATAAAACAAAACAACAAAACAGAGTTGGTGGATTGCATGGAAAGAGGCTGCATTAAAAAGCTTTGAAACCTGCGAACTTTAGACTCTACTATCCGGAGGTGCGAAAACTGATAATTAGGAAAATAAATTATTTAAAAAAAATATTATAATGGCAAAGTTCAAATATTACTATGATTTAATGTCGCAACCCTCACGCGCCTTGTGGATTGCATTGCGATTGGGTAAGATACCATTTGAAGACTGTCCTGTTGCATTGAGAAAGTGTAAGTATATATGGTGTATTATTGTATGCAATGTAAACATAATACAACTATTTTTTTAATGAACCCAGCTGAACAACTGAAACCGGAGTACAAACAAATAAATCGCTTCCAAAAAGTGCCGGCGCTCGTAGATGGAGACTTTCATCTTGGCGAGAGTGTAGCGATGGTTAGGTAAGCTGTTAGCTCCATTGGGAATAAAAAGTTATTATTATTGTTGTAGATACCTCGCCGATAAGGGTCAATTCAGTGAGCTGCTCTATCCTAAAGCATTAGGACAGCGTGCACGCGTAGATGAATTTCTCGAATGGCAGCATTTGGGTGTGCGTTTGGGCTGTACAACATATTTTCTTGATATGTGGCTACTTCCCATTAACGGGATAAAACCGAAACCTACCGCTGAAAAAGCGGCTACCTTAAGTAGAAACATGGAGTCACAATTAAAAATTTTAGAGGAAATTTGGTTGAAGGACACACAGTTTGTGGTGGCCAATAAAATGACTGTGGCCGATTTATTTGGTGCTTGTGAAGTGGAGCAAACGAGTGAGTAAAGCATTTAATATAAATATATTAAAAAATGAATGGTATATACTTTTATTCTTGTAGAATTAGCACACTATGATGTTGGTAAGAAGTTTCCGAAAATCGCCGAGTGGATGCAACGTGTTCGAGAGCAAGCAAGTCCACATTATGATGCCGCACATGAATTTATATATAAAAAGTCTGGCATGAAACCTTCTAATTAAAAATCGTGATGTTAGGTATTGAGTATTTATCATTTAATTTTTTTTTATCAATAATTTTTTTTTGTATAAAAGAAAAGGTAGCTTTTCTTGTTCCCAACCTTGTTCATCAATAAACGGTGACATTTTATTTTAATATTTTAATCATTATCAAATGACTCATAGTGCCTTGTAGTCTAATTGAATAAAATGTATGCCGATGATAATAATATCATTCCCTTCAACACCCGTGCCGTTAGCTTTGCTTTCTCCAGACTGGATAAGGAAGTAAAGCACCTAGCAGTGAACGAAAGCAAGACGAAATATCTCTTATCATGAAACAAACAGTCTTCGCACTCGCGACTAGGCTCTCACGTCACTGTTGACAGTCATAACTTCGAAGTCGTAGATAATTTCGTCAACAGGTGCTACTTCGGACTGAGTAGGCAATTGAGAAGTAAAGTACTCTCTCGACGAACAAAAACCAAACTCTATAAGTCACTCATTATTCCCGTCCTGCTATATGGTGCAGAGGCATGGACGATGACAACATCTGATTAGTCGACGTTACGGGTTTTCGAGAGAAAGGTTCTGTGAAAGATTTATGGTCCTTTGCGCGTTGGCCATGGCGAATATCGCATTCGATGGAACGATGAGCTGTATGAGATACACGACGACATTGACATAGTTCAGCGAATAAAGAGACAGGGGCTGCGCTGACCAAGTCATGTCGTACGTATGGACGAAAATACTCCAGCTTTGAAAGTATTAGACGCAGTACCCGCCAGGGGAAGCAGAGGAAGAGGAAGACCTCCACTCCGTTGGAAAGACAGGTGGAGAAGGACCTGAATCTCCAATTGGCACCACGTTGGGAAAAGAAGAAGCTGACGTGCTGTTGTTAAGTCGGCTATATTCGCGTAAGCGGTGTCAAAAGCCAGTAAAAAAGAAGAAAAGAGTGGTTGCTGTTATTGTTTTGCTTTTTTAGTGGCCGAAAAATGTCGATGTCCGTTCGTGTTACATAGACCCGACTTTCGTGGTTGTTAGGAAAGCTAATGCTTCTAAAGCGCAATGTTTTTATAGTAATTCTCAATTGTTTTAAAAATTGATATTTAAATATTTTATTATTTTTTGTTTTGTACATTCCTTATATGTATGTATGTATTCTTCGGCAAATATTGCGAATTTCACAAACTGTTGGAATTATCTTAATTGTACATATAACAAGTGCTATATATACAATAATGACAAGTAAAAATCTCATTTTATTTAATTATAAGATAATAGAAAAACACTAGTCAATATCTAATTTTCTAAATGAGCCTTCTATACCGCCAAGCGATTCGATGTCAATTGGACGGCCACGTCTTAATTTTTCATTCGTGCCATATTTGACCTCCTCTTCAAAATATTCCTTATAGCTAAGTAATTTCTTTTCCCACTCTTTGATGCCATCATCCAGTGTTCCATTGCTGCCGCCATATTCGGCCGGTAGACACTCTTTGGGTATATGCTTGTAGAGGGATTCGAAATTTGAATGCACGTGGAACTGTTAATGCAGATAAATAATAACAATTATTTAAGAGAAAAATATATACATATGTACAATATGTGTGTAGAGATGACTTGCAACAAGTTTACACTTACACGCTTCTTAATCTTATCACTCATCAAACTCCTTGCGATGTTCAAAAATTTCTCGCAACTCGAATTGACGTTGACAAAATGGAAACCTTTGGGACGATAAGGCCATGCTTTGTCGCCAAGAACGGCAAGTTTTTTCACCAATGCAGCATTGAAGTGGAAAATATGTCCCGGGCCGACACCTTTAAAGTCTAACACCTCCAAAAAGCCCATAACGATTGCATTATCATCTTCGCGAAATTGTATATCGCCCAGCATTGAGCGCACCTTCACTACATTAGCCAAAGAATATTTACTACTATCGAAAAGGCCATAACGCGAGATATGAATACGTGGGCCATCGGGTGCTATGGGTTTTGGTAGGGGTAGAAAAACGCTGTAAAGACATAGAATGTTTTATTTAGTGAAACAATTTATAAATAATTTCTATTATATTTGATCGATAATAAGAGAAATTCCACCAAATACGTTCGGAAAGTAATAGGACTAAGTCGATTTAAAAAACATGTATGTATTGAACCAATCGTTACAATTCTTTAAAAACTTTCAAAATATACTCTTTCTGAGTCGATGCAGCCTTGCCAGCACGATTTCCAAGCATTGAAGGCGTCACGGAAGGCATTCTCCGGAACAACCTTGAGAGCCGAGGTGCATGCCGCTCTCTGAGTGTCTACAGGCAAGTCCGCGGGCCACATCTGGGCTGTAGGGCGGCTGTGGAAGCGTTGAGATGCCGGCTTTGATTAGGTAGCTGTTCACAAGAAAGGTGGTGTGACCCGGTACGTTGTCGTGGTACAACTTACAATCGGCTGCGATGTCTTGTCGGACCCGATTGACCCTTCGTTTGAGTCTCTTGAGGACTTCCACGTAAAACCTAGCATTGACGGTTTGTCCAGGAGGAACAAATTCATGGTAGACGATGTATTTGATGTCAAAAAAGACAATGAGCATTGTTTTCCCTTTGGAATTGCTCATTCTTCTGGCCTTCATCAGCGACCTCTTCCCGGGCCTCCAAAGAGGCCTAGTGCCACTTAAAAACACCACATCTTGCTAAAGCAACATCTAAGTAAGCCTGCTTGATCATATCAACCGTCTCTGTCGCAAATTTACCGAGTTTTCCACAGAATTCAATCGTGTACCTCTGCTCTAACGAAACTGCATTTTCGGCTTACACCACTCACAGAAACACGTCGCACGAAAATGTTTGTTCTGACTCTACAGGTACTCGGAGACAACTGACCAGCCGCTGGTTGGTTAGCTAGGAACGTTCTCTACCGAATCCAGTCAGTGCGCGTACGCTCCGAAGTACAGTCGCGACGGAAGAAAAATCAGTCCTACTACTTTGCGGACAAGCCCTGTAGTTCTGAGAAATACTAAGTCGCATTGACTTATTAAGACTTGATTTCTGACTTCTGTTATTTTAGAGCCCTTTGGATCAATATCTTAGCTTCCCTTTGAAAAAACATTTTATCTACTCACCCAGAATGTAGAATGTCAATAGCCGCGTCATTAACAAAGCGATCTTTATACAATTCTGTCACTACATTACGCATTGCATAGTAGTTGTCCAGTTTTTGCTTCGCCTTCTCTATGCTATATTTGCAGCCGCGCAGGAATGCTACCAAAAACTGATCGTCTGTGCGTGCTGTGAGATGTGGCTGCTTCAGTATCCACTCGCGCAGTTGTTCTATATCGGCATCGATGCGGTCGGGCACTTCGCCCAATTCCTCCTGCGCCCGTTTGGCCAACTCTGGTGTTAAGGGACGTATATTAGACATGCTTTAGCGATACTGAAACAAAAAAGAAAAAAAAAAACAAAAATTAATTGTAAATTTTTATTGACTTTACATGTCTTTTGTCTGTTGTTTTTCTCATTTTCGTTGTTGTTATTGTCGCTTCTGCCGCCAGCTATTTGCCATAAGCCTTTTCGTAAGATCTTCATTTTTTTGTAAACAATTGGCTTAAATGAATCGTTTTATTGCGCTAATGAACACCTGTTTGTCGTTCGTGTACTGATTTGCAAGACTCATTGCCTGATCTGATTAGATTATTGATTTCAGTACGCATTAGCAATTTCTATAGATTTCGATTAGTGGGTCTTGTTTTTATACATTTACTGCTGTTAAGTATTAACTGCTTTTAATTTTTAACATTTCACTGTTATGCGTTTTAACGCCTTGCTACCTCTTTATCAGTTAATCCGTTGATAGCTTAAATTTTTACCTTCAGCCCATATAAATTCTTCAAGAAAGAGCTTGTTGCGCACAATGACAACGTTCTAATCTACCGTTATAACATATAATGTTAATTATACAGTTAATACTCAAATTTGTACATGTTTTTAAACGTTAACGGCACTTTAAGTAGATATTGTAAATTTATATAATTTATGCAAGTTATTTTTATTGAAAAAATCCTCAATATAATTATATATTGGTTGGGTAGTCGAAAAAGTCTTTTCGTATTCTAAGCAAACTTCAACTTATTTTTTATATTTATCGGCCACTTTTTGCCATTTTTTCGCTAGAGACATTATTCCATCAGTGTAAATCTAAATTTCGAAATTTCCAGAACGGAAGCGAGCGAACCATTGTTGTGCTACACGAACAGATACGAGCATCGTCTCCGTAAACTTCACAAATTCGCGTAGCATTCTTCCCTTCTTTATACAAAAATTTCAAATAATAGCGAATTTCATCATTATTTTCACTCATTTTTGAACGGCTGTAACTTTCCAACTTCCCTGAATTTAATTTTTTTTTGGTTAAATGAAGCTTAAAATCTCACCTTTCCAACACTAGATGGTATAACACAATATGGTTGGTAACACTAGAGATATACGACTGCAACGACACCTATTGACAAAATACGAAAATACTTTTTCGACTACCCAATATTTGTTTGAGTGGCGATATTATCTAATATCGTGAACTTAGCGCTTCCTTACATATGTTTTTATTTAGAAAAATTCTCATTATACTAGAATTTAAAGCAATTAAAAGTCGCACGAAATTGTAGCAAGTTCAAGGTTCCATGAATTGACTGCCTGCCATAAAAGTTCAATTTGAATAACTTAATTCAATTACATGCCGTTCAGGGCTGTGTGAAATCGTGATATTTAATAAACATGTATGCAAAGAGTTTGTCGATAAAATATATATACTTATGGTATCTAAAGCAAATAATGAATATACTTGAAGTGCGCTGAGCCTTTCCCTTTTAGTGCCTAAAGTATTCATTATTATATGTATAAATAGTTAATTTAAAAATTGTTATATCTTCGTTTATATATTTGTATATACTGAGCAGGGCACATAAAGTTTACTATGAAATATGTAACACACAGAAAAATATGTCAGAGACCCTATAATAAATGTATATTGTGTAGTCGAAAAAGTCTTTTTGTATTTTAAACTTTCATCAGTGTAAATCGAAATTTTGAATTTTCCAGAACGGAAGCGAGTGAACCATTGTTGTGCTACACGAACTGATACAGCATCGTCTCCGTTAACTTCTCAAATTTCATTGCTGGCTTGTGTAGAATTCTTCCGCTTTTATACAAAAATTTCAAAATATAGCGAATTTCTTCATTATTTATTATATTTGAACAACTGTAACTCATCTTCCATTAAATAAATTTTTTTTGGTTAAATGAAGTTAAAAATCTCACTTTTCCAACACTACATGGTATGACACATTGTGATATGTAGCACTGGAGATATACGACTGAAACGACATCTATTGACAAAATACGAAAAGACTTTTTCGACCACCCAATATAAATTAACGGCGAGATCAGCTAAGTCGATTTATCCGTGTTTGTCTGTCTGTTCGTCTGTATACATATATGCAAATTAGTACCTCATTTTTAAAATTTTGATTTAAAAACCAAGAAGCTGCTCATTTGTCGGTACCGCTGATATCGGACCACTATAACATTTAGCCGCCATATAACTGACCAAGCGAACTCAAGCCTCGTTTATTTGATATTATCCCAGGCATCGCTATGAAAAAAGCTTTAAAGCGTTTTTTTAGTTGTTTTATATAGATCAGGAGTTCTCTGGCTTTCACAAAATATAAAAAATTATTATACCCGATTGGTCGTTTAATCTGTAAGCAATTCTGGGATTTTGCAAGCCAAGTGCACGTTGTTATTTTTTATCCCATAAAATTTGTATGTCTTGCCTATTAAACTGCTGTCATGTTTCTACACACAAACAAGATAAACAATTGCTTTATCAGTTAAAATGTTAAAAATTATATTTACTCACAGTTACAAAAAACTGCTTTATATTGTTAACCTAAAAAAAGTTGTAAAAAAGCTATATATTGTGCATTTTAAGTATATACACATATGTTTATATAAGTAGTATATACGTTTTTTTATGTAAAAGATATTTCTACATTGAACCACTCATCATAAATTTTTCAATTGTTTATTAAAAATTAAAAAAAAAATTGAATGAGTTTGCTTATTTTTATGTATGTACATATGTATATGTATACATAAGCATAACATACAATTGTGTCAAATGCGTCAGCTCGAAGATATCAAAAAATGATAATGAAAATGAATAATACTCGTAGCAGTGATAAGCTGCACAGACATATGTGGACATGTGGACGGTAACACATAGCTGTGCTTGAGCTATAAAAAATATATATAGTATACATACATACATACATACAAACATACATATATGCAGTTGAACTTTTATAACTCGAAGTCCTTCATAACTACAACTCCAATTCAAGAGAATTGGTTATAGAAGCCTAATTTCATACAAATTTGCTTCCATGACTCAAAGTCTCTTCAACTGGAAGTTTTTTCTGTGTATTATAGTGAATCGAGTTAGAGAAGATCAACTGTATAGACATATATACATGCATATAATACAATACATATTTAGGTTTATATACTACAATATAAAAAAATATATTGAAGTTTGATTAGAAATACGAAAAGACTTTTTCGACTACCCGATATTTTTGCTACTTTAGTGTGACAGTTAAGTGCATAGAACTTTAGGCGCAAGGTTCAGCTGCTTTTTTTAACAGCAACAAGTACATACTGTACAAAGATAACACATATATGTATGTACATATGAGCAGATTACTCATACGCCCTGTGCGTTCGTGGAAGCAGTTAACATGCCTAACCGAACTTTAAGCAGATTTTTCTTCGATCATATCAACTAACACTGACATTTAGCATACCACCATGAGTTATAGTTTATTAATATCAACTTTTCCACTTAATTGAATTGAGTTTAAGCATTTACACTTAATTAATTTGTCATAGGGACCACAAGCACACGCACGTTTCTTTGATATAACAACGATAAGCCAACACACACTCATATTTCGGTTTATTATCAGTTGCACTATTAAGTTTAGCTGCTGTTATACGCGATAACAATAATTATAATTATAATAATTAAGTAATTAAGTAATTATTTTTGTTGCATATCCGTAGGAAGGATGAACTTATTAAGCTTTAAACTCACATCCATACGAACGTTGAATTCAAGAAAAAGATATTTTCATATTTTATGCACTTTTTACATTAAAATATGTTAGCTTATATAGGTTGTACCCAATATATATTCATATATATTGTTAGCTGTTTTAATTAATTAACTTTTTGAATAATAATTTTTTATTTCATTTAAAACAGATTTTAATAAGTAATTACTTATGCGTTGATTGACTTTTTTCCTTGTACAGCTGCATTTATATACACACATACATACATATATGTCTATGTATAACACGCAGACAATGAATTGAGTTTTTATTAATTAAATTCTTTTTAATTTAAAATGGTTTTTTAAATTATTTTTTCAATTAAAAATTGTTTTTTATTTATTTATTTTCCACTATAGCTAAAATATATGTATAATCGTTAAGGCAAACTTACACTACAACCGTTCTTTTTTCTACCGCACTGAGTTGCCCTTAAACTGACACTTGTACTTGAAACAGTTAGGCTTATTGAAGTTGTGCTCAACTGCCAGCGACTGTAGTAGGTTGGCAACTGAGCGATATTAATAAAGTAATTCTGCCGGTATCATACAAATTGAGTGATAGATAAAACAAGGTGCTACAAACAGTGACACACAAATGTATGTATGTGTACCCGATAGGAAATTCGTTGCGAAGATTAGGCGACTCAATAGTATACATATATACATATATACGTATACATATGCAGTTGTAAACTCGGCTATAACTTTTTTTCTCTTCTTTTATGTGCTCTGCATTGTCAAATAATTGCATGCGTACCCAATAGGAACTCAATAGGAAATTCATTGCGAAGATTTGACGGCTCAATAATTTATATTCATGTATGTATGTTAAGCTGGCTCCAAAAAAAACACCATTTTTTTAGCTTAATACTCTCAAAAATGGGTTCTTAGACACCTCTAAAAAAATATCTCTCCAAGTAAGGGTAACGGGAAGGTCCTCTGTCTGACAGTTTACTATTTTGATAATAAATCAGATAGAAAAATGCATATATCGCTTCCAACTACTTGAAAAATTATCTCGTTTCAAGGATTTTGTAGGTAGTTGAATGCTCTACAAAATGATCTCTCACGATTTTTTCCTAAAATTCCTAAACCTAACCGTTTAAAATTCATATATTAAGGATTTACATGGGTTTACAGATTTAAAAAAATCGAATTTTTTATTGTCTTATTAAATGCTACAAAACCACGAGTGTATTGTCCTAAATTTTCAAGTTGATTCGAGTAATAGTTTCGGAGATACAGTTTTGAGAACTTGTGCGCTCGAGGCTAGCTAGGCTAAGTGCGCATTATTTAAATGCGTTTTTCTTGAAACTATGTTTTTGAGGTCGGTTGGCAAGATTTCTCGAGAACTACTCAAACGATCTTTATGAAATTTTATACAGATATTCGAGAAACAATTCTTAAAGACTTGGATGAACGATTTTTTTTTTCGATTAGAACTATTTGAAAAAAAAAAATGTCGCGAAATTTTCATTGTTTTGTAAAAATGTCTGCCAAAATTCTAATTTTCAGTTTTATTTCCTTCGTCCAAGTTCTAAGTTAAGGTTTTAACTTAAACACATATTTTTTTTCAATTTAGATGATCCTGCAAGAAGTTACCCTTCCATCGCGGGCGCGTCTTTTTTCCGGGAAGTCACAGGAAACGGCGTCGCAATGGCAGAGCTTAAAATATTTTTTTTTACAATTATTTCAGAATATCTTTGTAAATATTGTATATTTGTAACAATAAAAAATTCTAATAAAATATTTCATTTTTTTTATGTGAAAAATATTGTTGAAAATAGTTGTCATACCAGTTTTTAACAATTTTTATGATATTTTAAAATTTTTAATATACTTATTTGCTAGCCACCTGTATTTATACGTACACACATACATATGTATGTTTCGATATTCTCTTGGCTAAATAGCAGTTCTTATAACTGGGTGTTTCTCTCTACGTAAGCAGTTGTTATCAACATACCAATGGAACACCAAAAAAGCACCGAATATTCCATCCGGGTTCATATATTCATTGATAACGGATGCAAATACTTGTATAAGGTGCATATATACTTACTTGCATAGGTTTGGTACATTTAATACAGAGCTTCCCCTCTGACTAGATTTATGCCTAAATGTTTTATTCCTCATTGTGCTATTTTTGTTTTCGGTTATAAATTGTTATCAAGACCAGAAAACAAAATTAACGTCATAGAACGTGTTAATCGCAAATCTAAGCTAATATCGAGGATTTTAGAATTCCAGATAAGAGAACTAGTATTTTAATTATTATTTTAAAATAGCAGTAGCTAACATATTGGTAGTGTTGCAAGCATAACTGTTGTTTATCCTCCCACATTGTTCGTACTTTAAAATTATAAAATTTTTATTAATTATTGTCAGTTTTAACTACTTTATTATTCGCTTCATAAATGTATATTAAATTAAGGGTTGCCAAAGGAAGTGTAAAATTTTATAGATAGTAGATTTTATTACAAAAAATTCCATTGCCAAAAAAATTCGCACTGTTGTGGTAAAATTTTATACGCGGTTCGTTTACTTCATAAATTAAAAAAAAAATACTATTTCCCAAATTATTTTTTCCCGTTTACTAATAAGTACCGTCATTAAGTGAGTCATTGTTAAACCAAAGTTCTTATCAGAAATTTCTACTTCAGTCTAACACTAAATTAACAGATTTCTCATAACGGCACTATGGTGAATTACCATTTTTACGAGCCCATAATAACTAAGAGAGTTGCTGATGTCGATAATTATTCTGACATTGAGACATTAACCAGAGCAAAATATGATTGGCTCAAATATGAGTAGATAGTAGAGAATAAGCAATATAGAATGGAAAAATGCTAAATCATTTATCTACTGTCTGACAGATAAGCGCATTGTACATACATATGTACATATAACTACATATATGTACATTAAATATACATAATTTGGCGTTGACACTGACTAGCCTACTATTGGTGTTTGTATGTGATTAATACTCGCATCCCACTTGATAATGCTTAAGGGGTTGCATGGGTTTCGTTGAGCAAAAAACTGCCTATTTTCAATAATTCTTTTTTTATATACTATATAAAAAATTAAATATTAATTATTGTTCCAAAGATAGATATTTTGCAAAATTGCGGCAGTCTCTTGGTGAAAATATGCCTCCGATCAGGATCAACAAAAGTAAAATGAAAAAAGTACGTGTTTCAACTAAGATTATAAACTAGGTACTGGACGTAGGAAAAATCCAAATTTTTGGTAAAAATGGCTCCACCAAAACCGTGGAGAGTCGAACTGCTTGGCGCATTTTACGTCCAGGTCTTAAATTGAAAGCGTACAAAATACGGCTTGTGCAAGAACTGAAGTTGCTCGACCATCCTAAGCGACACTCTATGTGGTCTTGAAAGGTTCCAAGAAGATCCGACATTTTCGAGCCAAATTTTGTTCAGCGATGGGCCTCACTTCTGGCTCAATGGATATGTAAACGAGCAAACTTGCCGCATTTGGGACGAAGAGCAACCTGAAGAGATTCAAGAGCTACCATTTCATTCAGAAAAAACATTGCTTTGATGTGGTTTGTAAGCCAATGGAATCATCGGTCCGTATTTCTTCAAAATATATGCCGGTGAGAACGTATCCGTCAATGGTGACCGTTATGGCGCCTTGATGACCAACTACTTGATGCCTGAAATTAAAGCTCGCGATCTCGACGACATTTGGTTCCAACAAGACGGCGCCACTTTCTACCTTTCCCTTGATTAAATGGATTTCTTGAGAGAACAAGAAGGTAAGGACTTTTTGGGCCAGTCGATTGGCCAAGAAGATCATTTGACATCACACCGTTAGACTTTTTCCTGTAGGGATATGTAATGTCTAAAGTATATGCGGACAATCGAGCTTCGATTCAGGCCTTGGAGCAATCCATCACGCGTGTCATTCGCCAATTACCAGTGGAAATGACACCGCTTACACGATTATAGCCGAGTTAACAACAGCGCGCCAGGTGTTTCTTCTTTTCACAATGTGGCACCAATTGGAGATTCCAAGTGAAGCCAGGTCCTTCTCCACCTGGTCTTTCCAATGGCGAATATCGCATTCGAAGGAACGATGAGCTGTATGAGATATACATATAGTATTACGACATTCACATAGTTCAGCGAATTAAGAGACAGCGGCTGTGCTGGCTAGGTCATGTCGTACGCATGGACGAAAACACTCCCCAACTCTCGAACTGGATTATGACTTGGTAAAGTGTTATAGGAAATACAGAAAAAAACACACTCAAGTTGGCGTATTTCTTCTTTTATGGGTAAGGTTAGGTGATATGGGCGATCCCTGTGACTGAACTCATTTTATGCGCGTATAATGTTTATTTTAAAAATATGTTGGTTTTTCTTAAATTTTTTTGAAACATTTTGTGCAAGGTTTCTCTCGAAGAAATGTTGATTTTTGTTAAAGTTTTTTGAAAAATTTTCTTAACTTTATTTCTAATAAAAAATATTAAGTTTAAAATAATATTTATACTAATTCGATGAGTATTGTATTTCCTCTATTTTATTTAATCCACATTTAGCTTTCTAAACGAGCCATCAATACCGAATGCCGCCCCCAAATTAGAGTCATCGTCAATGCGTAACTTTTCATCAACACCATAGTTCTGTTCATCCAGTAAATATTCACGGTAGTCTAAGACTAACTGCTCAGTTTTTGCCGCAACTTCCTCAATGCTACCATTTTCACCACCATAATCCTTTGGTAGATACTTGATGGGCACAGCTTCGCAAAGGGACTCGAATGTGCCGTGCACTTGAACCTGCAATAGAGAGAGACAGGTAAGTACATACATATAGAATATTTTATTATTGTATTTTATTGCATATCCTGCGAGTCCCCTAGGGACAGAGCTGTTAGGGTTGTATTACTATTCTTTTAAGTTTTCAATATTAACAACTCACCCTTTCGATCATCTTTGCTGGCAGCACTAACTTGATTGTGGCAAACAACTTCTCAAAGATCACACCTGTATTAAAGAAATGTGAATTTTTTATGCGCATCGGCATACCCTCTTCGACGTAGAAGCCGAAACGTTTCATTAGTGCTGGACTCAACTGTAACAAATGCGTCATGCTGAAATCCTCAAAATCGCCGATTTGCATGAAACCACCAATAATCATATTGTCATTACTGATAAGACTAATATCCTGTAGCAGGAAGCTTACGCGCAATAAATCCGTTAGATTGAATTCGTGTGGATTGCATTTACCGGGACGTATTAGCATTATGCATGGACCGTCCTCCATTAACGGCAGCGGTAAGTAGAGCGTAACACTTGAAGAATTTTTATTTTGTTTTATTATTTATTCATTTGGCAAAAAGCCGGTGGCTAGCTTACCCCAAACGTATAATGGCGCGCATACGTTGATCATCGACGAAATTGTGTTGATTCAGTTCTGGCAATGTTGCACGCAGTGTGTAGTACTGATCCAGTTTGCGTTTCGCCTTCTCCAAACTAAATTTGCAGCCGCGCAGAAAGTTGACTAGAAATTGATCACTTTGACGCGTCTTCAAGTGTGGCTGTTTGAGCAACCAAGCTCGGAGCGCTGCGATATCCGCCGCTAGATTTTCGGCCTTCTCATTCAACTCATTTAACGCCTTCTGCTGCAACGCTGGTGTTAGCGGGCGTATATCTAGTGACCTTTCAGACATATTCCAAATATTTATGATAATTTTTTGTTGTCTATACGTTAAAATGCCTATGAGTTCTACGAGTATTGCCAGTATAACATTGAAACAGCTCCAATACGAATGAGATAGTGAAATTTTGTGCTGATTAGATAATTAATGTACACTTTATTATTATATTTAGCCTGCTTATAGATAAACTATGATATATACTATACAATTTTGTAATTAAATATATACATATATACATATATGATATGTACATAAGGAATTATACTTGTCTATAATCATATCAATTACCACCTGTTATTTGGGTATAGTAAAAAAAATAATAATAATTAAACACGAATACATGTTTCTGAAGTAAAAGTGTTAGGCTTTATAGATCTCTCATTATTTTACTCTCTGAATTATTCATATGACTACTATGAAGTATGTACATACATATGTACATCGATAAATATTGAAGTACACATTGAGAATATTTATTGCTACCCACATTGATGTTGGGCGTGTTAATACAACTGTATCAATTAATTTATTATACTCTTGCAACATGTTGCTACCGAGTATAAGAGTTTTTTAAGAGAGCGAGATAGATATCTTCCTCTTTACTGGCGTAGCCAACGCTTACGCGGTTAGAACGAGATAGATAAAGGGCTATGTATATATATGTAAATGATTAGAATGAAGAGGCGAGAGGCCAGGTGACTTTCTGTCTGTTCCGTCCGTCCGTCCGTGCAAGCTGTAACTTGAGTAAAAATTGAGATATTTTGATGAAACTTGGTAAGCGCGTTTCTTGGCTAAAAAAATATTGATATAAATATCGGACCACTACCACGCCCACAAAATGCCATTAACCGAAAACGTATAAAGTACCATAACTAAGCACTAAATTAGGATATATGTACATACATATGTAGAACTCTAAGTGGGAACAAGTGATGGCTGTTGCAAGGGGCCCCTTTGGGCAGAAAATTTTGAAAAAGTAAGCGTGGTCCGCGCTCTAATAAGTTTAATGTACATACTTATGTCTTAGACCGCTTAAGCTACAACGACCAAAATCACCCTGTACAAATAGTATAAGAACCCTTACTGACAGTGCGAAAATGGATGAAATCAAAAGATAATACCGCTCACTCCCCTTATAACGGTACTGTTAAAAACTACTAAGAGCTCGATAAATCAATAACTAATTACGCCAGAGATATTAAATTGTGAAAATTGGACGATAGGCGTGTCACCGCCCACTTTGTGGTGAAATCACATATCTCGGGACTCGACCAACCGATTTCGACTAAATTTGGTAAGTAGCATTTTACTCATAATGCTATACCACAATGATAAAATGCGCAAAATCAGACTACAACTACGCCTACTTTCCATATAACACAATTCTAAATTCCATTTGAAGCTTTCACTTTCAAGTATACGAATCAGGAAGCAATTAATATAACAGGATACAACTTTGCACTCATTTTTTATGACACCTTATGAACAAATCCAACCAAAACTGTTCAATCCCCGTTTTACCACATATGTGGACCCCAGTATCTACAGTTGCATCAGCATTAACAGCAACAACAATGTCAGCTTCGAAATCCAACGCAGAATAACTCTTGCCAACAAGTGTTGCATTCGATGGAACGATGAGCTGAATGAGATATACGACGCCAGTGACAAAGTTCTGCGAATTAGAAGAAGGAGAAGAATCACTGCAGCAAATAGGAAAAGTGTTGTTTCAACAAAAACGCATTTAAAGATAAACTGATTGATCCGATTGAACTGAGCGGCTATACGTTAGAAGCCTATAACTGAAAAACTAATGAAAAAATTAAAAAAAAATTGTATGGTATTTTCAAAGATATGTACATACATATATACATACATACATATGTACATACTTATGTATGTAGTGTATAAATGTACTTTTATAACTGTTTAATTTGTATTTTGGTTAATTATTTAGCAGCAAGTAATTTCTAATTTAAAAATTTAAAGTATTTATTTAATCAGTTCTAATTAATTTATATTTTCCGAGCTTTTTAAATAGCAAATCAGCTGTTAAAACGCTTTTAAGCTGCCATAAAAGCTTTTAACAAAAACTTTAAATAGTAACGGTTCGCAAAAGCGTTCTCATTCATAAAAAAAATGGAAAACCCGAACGCAAAGCTTCCGCTACAACTGTCCCCAGCTAACAGCTGTCGCCATTAGCTATCGTATCGTATAGAAATTTTTGCCTATCATCCTTCATTTACCCACCTCGTTGCGCGCAACCGGCCACAATAAACATAAAACATAAAGTACGAAACAGCTACACGACCAGCAGTTGGCAAAAGACATTCGAAGCAAACATACATAAGTGTGCTATCTCGTCAGAACGAAAGCGAACACACGAATAACCACTATAAATAATTGCAGTGTCACATAATAAAAATTAGTTTTGCTATATAGTTTTATTCATTTCAATCTCTAAAAGCGCAAAGTAACGATCAAGCATGTTACGTTTGTTGAGAAGTAATGCGCTGGTCTCTTCCGGTAAATCTTTAGTTGCCTCTTTGAATGGCAGCGCAGCCAAGTACTCCAGCCAAGTGCCAGATCCGCATTATAATCCAGAGATCCTCTATACGGGTGTAAGTACAGCTTAAGTATATTACTATTTTCTATAAATGTATACTTACATACATACATACAAATTTATAATGATGTGACGTATTTTGTTCCAATCATATTTATTTGTATATATACATACATATGTACATTGTTCGTTTATATTCGAGTGTTTAATTTATCTTATCCGCAAAATTTCCTGCCTCGCGTCTGTTATGAACATTTGAACATTGATTTATTTATTCTTTTTGTCACACGCGCCTCTGTTTGAAATATCATATAATTTTATTTTGCTCAAGGCGAATTGGCGCTAATAAAATTTTCTCAATTCCTCAATTCTTGTTAGTGTTCTTCGCAGGTTTTGCTGTTTTGCATTTTTTTATACATTCATCTCACTTACGGCTAGTGTATTTGTGTATGTGCTTTTATATAAACTAGAAATTCATACATACATATGTACATTGTATATGCCGGCAAGTACACTACGTATGGGAGCCGGTCGCACAATTTTTATACCCTGAACAGGGTATATTAAGTTTGTCACGAAGTTTGTAACACCCAGAAGGAATCGTCGGAGACCCTATAAAGTATATATATAAATGATCAGTATGTCGAGCTGAGTCGATTTAGCCATGTCCGTCTGTCTGTCTGTCCGTCTGTCCGTCTGTCTGTATATATACGAACTAGTCTCTCAGTTTTTAAGATATCGTTTTGAAATTTTGCAAACGTCATTTTCTCCTCACGAAGCTGCTCATTTGTCGGAACGGCCGATATCGGAAGATTGTAACATATAGCTGCCATACAAACTGAACGATCGGAATCAAGTTCTTGTAGGGAAAACTTTCACATTTGTCAAGATATATTCACGAAATTTGGTACAGATTATTTTCTAAGGCAACAATGTAATCTCCGAAGAAATTGATCAGATCGGTTAACTATAGCGTATAGCTACCATACAAACTGAACGATCGGAATCAAGTTCTTGTATGGACAACTTTCACATTTGACAAGATACTTATATTCACGAAACTTGATATATGTTATTTTCTAAGGCAACAATGTAATCTCCGAAGAAATTGTTCAGATCGATTAACTATAGCATATAGCTGCCATACAAACTGAACGATCGGAATCAAGTTCTTGTATGGAAAACTTTCACATTTGACAAGATATATTCACGAAATTTGGTATATGTTATTTTCTAAGGCAACAATGTAATCTGCGAATTAATTGTTCAGATCGGTTAACTATAGCATATAGCTGCCATACAAACTGAACGATCGGAATCAAGTTCTTGTATGGACAACTTTCACATTTGACAAGATATATTCACGAAACTTGATACATATATGTTATTTTCTAAGGCAACAATGTAATCTCCGAGGAAATTGTTCAGATCGGTTAACTATAGCATATAGCTGCCATACAAACTGAACGATCGGAATCAAGTTCTTGTATAGACAACTTTCACATTTGACAGGATATATTCACGAAACTTGATATATGTACATATGTTATTTTCTAAGGCAACAATGTAATCTCTAAAAAACTTGTTTAGAACGGATTACTATAGCATATAGCTTCCATACAAACTGAACACATAGTTACTAACAGAAATGCACCTGTGAAGGGTATTTAGCTTCGGTGCAACCGAAGTTAACGTTTTTTCTTGTTTTATATTTATTTTTGGTTGTTGTAGTTGTAGTTTATAATGTTTGCACTTTTGCGTTTTGAGTTTTTGCCAGTCACGTCAACTGTTAAATACACACGAGTGGGTTTTTGATCTATTCTGCGCTGTACATGCAGGAAATCGAAACTAGCATTTTCTTTTCGAAAATTATATGGTAAGGAGTTTGAATTTCGTTTGTAGAGTAAGTAACGTTGTGTGTTATAGTACATAACTGTGATTAATGTAAATGTTATATAATAAAAAATTAAAAGTTTGGCTCTATTAGTATTCAACAATAAAAAGCAGGAGCTAGTTCAAGTATTTAGAATGCAAATTCCAACAACAATTCAAGATTCAAAAAAATCTAAAGAATAATGAGATTTTCCAATAAAATTGCCAGTTTTTTGCTTCGATTATTAATTTTAGTTAATATTTTTTGAAATATATTTTTAAAAAGCAAAGCTTACATTACAACTTATATAAAAAATATGCATAAAAAAACACAATTAAAATTTTTTTTGTAAAATAAATGTTACCTACATATGTGTACTGCAACTAAATTTTCCCTACAGGGTTTTTTTATTTTGAAATAGATTCAAACAAACATACATACATATGTATGTATGTATGTGCGTAAATGTCTAATTTGCATATTAACCGACATTCAGGTAGTTTAATAAACAAGTTTTCTAGACAAAGTGATACTTTGTTTATTTGTACACAACATCCGTACATATCAACATGTATTATACATACTTTTACATTTATATTATTGGAAAGAAATGCATAAAAATATTACGATTTCTGCTCTCAGCTAATTGCATACATAAGTATACATATTGGTAGTCGAAAAAGTCTTTTCGTATTGCTTATCAAACTTCTTCTTCTTCAACTTATTTTTTTATATTTATGTATATTAAAAAATAAATAAACAAATATGTACAATTTTGGTCGACCACTTTTTGCCATTATTCCGCTAGAGCCATTATTCCATCAGTGTAAAACTTTCATTAGTGGAAATCAAAATTTCGAAATTCCCAGAACAGAAGCGAGCCAACCATTGTTGTACTACACGAACTAATACAGCATCGTCTTCGTAAGCTTCACATACTTCATTGGTGGCTTGCGTGGCATTCTCCCCTTTCTTAATACAAAAATTTCAAAATATAGCGAATTTCTTCATTATTTTCACTCATTCCGTAAGTATATTCCACACAGAAGAGTCATGTTTATTGTTATTTAAAAATTTAATTGATTTGACTAATCATCTTGTCTTTTGTTGTTGCCTTAATTTAAATTATGTACGCATTTTTGCACATTCACAGTAGCCATTTATGTGAATATTGATTAATGCAACAACAAAAGTCGAGATGATTAGTCAAATCAATTTAAATTGCTAATAATCGCAGAAAAATCTATTGTTAAATTATAAGCAAAAAAAATATTATTGGTGAGTTGCAAAACTTTGCTTATTACATGCGGTGCACACATAAATAAATACATACGGACATCCAAATAATAAAAAAAAACATTAAAAAAATTAGCGTTATAAATAAAATGTGTTGCATTGTGACAATGAATTTTCGAAAATATGTGCCTGCTGATAAGTTTTTGTCTTCTTTGTAATCATTTAGTTATGAAAAGCAAAAACAAAAAACAAAACGAATAAGTCATGCTTAGCTGATAATGCTAAGCTTCAAGTTGGCGCTCAGCTTACAAAAGCTTAGACGGCAAACAGCGACTTAGCAGCAATTAAGTGATTGATGACTTTTAAAACAGCTGAGCGGTCGCAATAAAATTGAAATCAGTATGCAAATTTCTCTTGAAAACAAAAGCTAGCTTAATGTGTTGCACAATTGTTAATATTTTTTTTTTACATTCACTAAGTAAACTTGAGCAAAAGGAGTATTATTAAAAATGTTTGCTAAATAACTTTATTGAGTAGTTAAATAATTATGCTGCACTATTTCAAATGCGATTTGATTCTTTGCACTAATAATTCTATTAAAGTATGCCACCTTATGACTAAAAATTGCTTAAATCCAAATAAAACAGTTCAAGCCGCTGGGTACCGAATATGTGGATCCCAGTATCGATAGTTGATTTTTGACCGAAAATATCGGGATATTCATATAGAATCCTTTCCTGACAACAGTAACTCTGTGTATCAAAAATGGTTTGAATCGGACTAATACTTCCATGAGCACCCTAATACGAGTACCTAATGTAAAGATTTTCGAACTTCCGTTGGTTTTTATATCGCATATATTGGCTAATATATGAGTTATGTAAATGAAAAGGGGAGAGCGTGTTTTACTCATAACAGTGCATCTTTGTGCCTCAAATAGCTAGAATTGGGCAAAAACTTGATCTAGTCCCCAATCCTATATAATTTATATCAAGATTTTTGAACATCCGGCTGACTTAACTCCATATGATTGGTGATTGTTTGCCCTAAAGAAACCCAGGGAACATTTTTTAGTATATGGCATGATAATAATTAATATTAGGCTCATACTACCCCAACTGCCATATTTGGTACTACATATTGGTAGTCGAAAAAGTCTTTTCGTAGCATCAGTGTAAATCGAAATTTCGAAATTTCCACAACGAAAGCGAGCGTATCGTTGTTATGCTACACGAACTCCGTAAACTTCACAAATTTCATTGGTGGCTTGAGTGACATTCTTCCCTTTTTTATACAAAAAAAATTTTAAGTAGAACAGCTGCAACTTTTATTCAACTTCCCGAATTTAATTTTTCTAACACTATATGGTGTGACACAATTTTCCGACTTCCTTTTTTGTATTACATGCCATCTCTGAAAATTCTATAAAGCCTTACTTAAAAGCATGAATATTTCGAGAAATATTAATGATAGTGACCTCGGACCTTTTTCCTAGCAAATAGAATTTCCTACAAGTTTGGCATGAACATTTTTTATATAGCTCTTGTCATTTACGAGATATATGCAAGAAAATTAAAATTTCGTGGAAAAATCAGGTTTGGAGCCCCGTACTACCTCGCAGGTGTGAGTTTCGACTTTGTCGCAAGGGGCACTTTTGTAGAGTGTTCAATTCTGAGGAACATGTGTCTAAAGTCAAAGCGATGCCATAAAATGCTTGCGAGCTATAGAAATTTAAAGATAAAAAATCACGATTGTCGTGTATTTTCAATGGAAAATTTTTACATGCCTTGGTCCAGTCCTTTATGTTAATATTAAGGGCTCCAATTTTCAGGGAATTTTTTTAGGGTATTTCCAAGGAAATTTCATGATGGGAATGAAAAAAATTAATAGTTAAAAAAAACCCTAATATATATGTATGTACATATATACATACATATGTATGTATAAAATTGCTTAGAATCCCATCCTCTGTTTGACGTTTTACCCCTTAAGGTATTTCACTGGCGTTGATTCCTGCAAGTTGCTAGAGTGTAATATGTTCGGTTGCACCCCAACATAGGCCTTCCTTACGTGATGTGATTATTTATATTTTTATTTTTTTATAAGCTCACATTTTTTTAATAACATAATTTCACTTTTTGTCAGGCGATACTTTCGATTTCGCCTTGTGACCAGCTGTTTAGCGCCGCGTCAAATGATTATATTTCTACTAAGAAATAAGTATTATTTTTCTTTTATTCAAAGGCTAAGTTACCGCAAAATCAAAATCAAAACAAAATTAGCTTTTAAATATGTGTATGTATGTATGTATGTACTAATGTAGATGCATAAATAGCATTTATAAAATCAGAAAATTTATCTAGATATTTTAAGCTTGTAGTGTCTTAGCACATATTTCCTGCGGAATTATCTTTTTTTTAGATTAGATTAGACATTTTCACATGTGCATAAAACTAATAACTAAATGTGATAATATTTGGCCAAAAAAGTTAGTTTCTATGTTTATTATTGGGAATTTCTTTCTAGTTTCCACCATAATTTATTATCGCCGGAAAGAATAAACGAATAAAATGAATTATACAGTTTAATTGATATGCTTATCTTTTAATGTATACTGATAAATTACATTATATAAATTCAATTACATACACCAAATAATATTGAATAATTGCTAACTACAACTGCTTTACATACATGTAAATGAATATCGGCAACAAATTCCTCGCTTAAGTAGATTATTAAAACTTTTAAACAACTAAATAAATCGAATTTTAACATAATACATATAAATGTGACAAAAATATTGTTAGGCATACATATGTGCTGCTGGTGCTTTGATAAGATTATAGTATGTTTTCGCGATATAATCTTAACAATGCTAATAAAAGAGTGGAAATTTTATGAATCTCATTTAGTAAATATAAAAATAAATCTTGCTACTTGAGTTCATTACCTGATAGTATAAAATACATACATACATATGTTTAATTATAATGAATACATAGAACGCTTGGATTGTATTCTATCATTCACGATTTGCATTGACTATACTGTGATGGTTTCTCACGTCACAAGCAAAAGCTTTGTAGCGACTATATTTTTTGCAACCTATTGGCAAGGCTCTGTTAAACAAGTTCCACAATGTATGATCAGTTGTGGAAAAGTTACATATTTCGGAAGAGTAAAGCATTTGAACGAAAAAATACAATTTTAATTCTTCATCATTTGACTAAGATAGTTTTTTTTCGAAAAAGTCCATTGGTTATTTTGAATAAATAAATATGTCTTCCGGTCCCATATTATTACCAATCAGTACGCGATCAGTTGGTTTTACCATTCGTATTTTAATTCACAGAATTCGGTGTTTGTTAGGGAGTAAATACAAAGATTTCGATTGGTATGACCTGACAAATGCGTTGTACCGTGTTACGTTATTGAGATTGCATGTGAAAATAAATGAAGGTTTTAGACATTCGTTTATAAATCGCAATATTTCCGATCAGCCATATTTTCCTCCTTTTGAATTAATTCAATCAATTACATATTTTGGCGCAGACTTTGCTGTTATACATCGAATATTATCTGCCATTGGTTACGTGAAATATGGACCCGATTGCTTTGTGCCATTTTTGCCGCTTTTAAAAGATGAACAAAGGTGCGATCCTATCAATGTACGTTTCACTAACTTACGTGAAATTGTCACTACACTCGCTGATCCGGAAACTTCAGTTGAAATACGCAAGCATTTTTGGCAGCACAATCCAATACCAGGTGCTAAATGGAGCACGGCTGAGGTAGATGGAAAAGATGAATTCGTTGCCACTACTATTCTTTCTAATCCTAATGACATAATGCCAGACAAATACGTGCCAGATAAATACGACGTGACAGACAAAAACGGCTTGGATAATTTGCGTGATGATATTTCTACAATACAAGGTATCATAGGTGAAATGGGGAGAAAGTACCCAAAGGAAATTGTGAAGGAAAGAGCTGATTATGAGTCATATGGATCAAGGGCTCAATTTGTATCGAGTGTAGCTAAACCCATGCGTTGTCCCTCTTACAATGCTAATATAAAAATACCTAAGGGCGAGCTTGATACATTTTGGTCACCAAGATGGTTAAAACAAAATGAAATTGATTTGGGCGTTTCTTGCTTGCTTGGTGAACATTCAGAAGCAATAAAGAACGAACGTTTAATGGCGATACGTTTTGAAGAGGTCGCAACTCAACATTTTCATCAATCTTATTGGCCTTTTCACCTATCGAATTTTTAAATACCGCAGAAGCATATTATTTATAAATAATTCAGTTTTTATTTAATAAAAATATTTTGAATTCCACTATTTAAGTTTAAATAACCTGAATTTATTTAATTCATTTCATGTTTTTATATGTATATGTAGTTGCTTATATCTTCAATAAATAGTTTTGTATTCAAAAATATATTTGTGATTATTCATTACGAAAAATGTTTTTTTTTTTTTTTTTTTGTATAAATTGACGGCCCCGCGAGACAGGTGGTAAAGTTCTCACTCCTTAAGTATTTGGCACGGTCAAGTTGGAATTAACGCCTTTGTTGTTATTGTTGCTGTAACGGCAGAATTCTGGCGAGTTGACTGACCGTCCCTGTCCCTGTCCCTGACCGGATAAAAAATACCGGACTGATCCGTTTACGAAAACCCCATTGTCGGGGGAACGGAATTAACGACCTACAAAATATTGTAGCTGAGCGTTTAGGTCCAAGGATCGTCCAATTTTTCTGAACATAGGATTAAAGACGGCACTCGACGAGATAATTTTCGGAGAATGCTCAATCAGTTCATATATCAATCAGTTTATGAGAACATAATTACATTATATAGAGTCCACAACATATTGTTTTTTTATAAATATACATAGTTCAACCTATAAATATCAGTAATAGAATATCAGTAATAGAATATACATACAAACATACTATATGTTGTCTGGAATCAAACTTCTCCTCGCGTTGGTCAGCATAAAAGACGAAGAATTAATCTAAAATCAAAAAATCAAATTTAATCCTTCGATTAATCATGAACTCAGCCTATTTAGAAGAACTGTAAAAAGTTTCAATAAGATCGCTTTACAAGTTTCTGAGAAATAGTGACTCGACTTTGAAAACTATGTTTCGAGAAAAACACGATCAAAGATTGAATTCAATTCTACCTTCTAATTTTTTATTGCGATTGCCTTGAAACTTTCAAAACAAACAAAAACAAAAAAAACGATTTTTTGAAATTTCAAAACCTATGTAATCCGTTAGGTATATAATGAATAATAAAATAATAATAAAAAAAGGCAGTTTAATTATAAAAACCAGTAGCTCATATTTTGTATAAAGAATAACAACTAAGTTTTTTAAGCATATATTGACACCAGAGTTCGCTCATCTAAATCTCTTATAGCCAAGAGCTTTTGTAAAAACTCGCTTACGGCACTCGATTCGAATACATAATTAATTTGGCTTTAATCTTTTATTTAACATTCTTATTTTATCGTCTCTGCTAATTTACTCTTTCTAGCTTTTTATCAACAACGAATGGCATAAGAGCAAAAGTGGTAAAACATTCGGCTCCATAAATCCCACCACCGAACAGAATGTTGCTGAAATTCAGTGCGCCGGCAAGGAAGACGTTGACATCGCTGTACAGGCCGCTCGCACCGCTTTCAAGTTAGTTGAGCCAGCATACGTACACACATAAAATTTAAACTTTATAAAATCATTCATCATTGCAGAGTTGGTTCACCATGGCGGCACATGGATGCCTCCGAGCGTGGTGTACATTTGTATAAGTTAGCTGATTTAATGGAGCGCGATCGTGTGTATTTAGCGGTAAGTCCTATGGCGCAATTATAATTTTCTGATATAAGTACAAACAGCGCTTTTCTAACTCACAGAGTTTGGAAACATTGGACAATGGCAAGCCTTATGCTGTCGCCTATAATGTTGATGTGCCGGCGGCTATTAAGAACTTGCGCTATTTCGCCGGTTGGGCTGATAAGAATCACGGAAAGACCATACCTGTAGATGGTGATTACTTTGCTTACACACGTCACGAACCCGTTGGCGTGTGTGCACAAATTATACCATGGAATTTCCCCATTCTCATGATGGCTTGGAAATTGGGACCAGCACTTGCTACTGGCAATACCATTGTGTTAAAACCGGCAGAACAGACAAGTTTGTCTGCGCTCTATATTGCGCAATTGATCAAGGAAGCTGGTTTCCCAGAAGGTGTAGTGAATGTATTGCCAGGTTTTGGCGATGCTGGTGCTGCTCTAGCCAATCATCATGATGTCGATAAGGTTGCGTTCACCGGTTCCACTGAAGTTGGCAAACTGATACAGCAAGCTTCGGGTCGTAGCAATTTGAAACGTGTCACTTTGGAGTTGGGCGGCAAGAGTCCAAACATTGTTTTAGCTGATACCGATATGGACTATGCCGTAGAGACCTCACACTTTGGTCTTTTCTTCAATATGGGACAAACTTGTTGTGCTGGTTCGCGTACCTTTGTTGAAGATAAAATCTACGATGAGTTTGTTGAACGCAGCGCTGAACGTGCTAAAAAACGTACCGTTGGCAATCCATTTGAATTGCATGTCGAACAAGGACCACAAATCGATCAAGATCAACTGCATCGTATACTCGGCTTAATTGAACAGGGTAAAAACGAAGGCGCCAAATTGGTTGCTGGCGGAAGTCGCGCCTCTCACTTGCCTGGCTACTTTGTTGAGCCGACTGTATTCGCCGATGTGCACGATCACATGACAATTGCACGCGATGAAATCTTCGGACCCGTACAACAGCTCATTCGTTTCAAGTCTTTGGATGAGGTAATTGAACGTGCCAATAAATCTGATTATGGTTTGGCGGCGGCTGTCTTCACACGTGATATCGATAAGGCTAACTACATCGTGCAGGGCCTGCGCGCCGGTACCGTCTGGGTAAACACATACAACGCATTGATGGCACAAGCGCCCTTCGGTGGCTACAAGATGTCCGGTCATGGTCGTGAAAACGGTGAATATGCGTTACAAAACTATACCGAAGTGAAGAGTGTGATTATGAAGATCTCGCAAAAGAGCTCTTAAATGGTGATATAGAGAAAGTAAATTTCAACATTATCTTCTATGCTAATGCTGTCTGCTTGTGTTATGTTATTTGTAATATTAGTGGAACACAACCGAAGTTTAATTAAAAGCGCACAGTTTTCTTACATTGTCATAGATTTCATAAATTCAATTTGCTTGCATATATTTAAGAAAAACAATATTATCTATGAGTTTTGGTAAATTTCTAAGCTGTTTCAGCATTACCTCACTACATACATACGTACATAATATGTTTCATATACATAAATAAAAAAAAATGAAAATGTATCGTATATTTTATTGACGGAAAACTACTTTCATGACAAGATCGTAATGTGGTTCTGCCGTAAAACTCATTTTCGGTAACCCCTCGGAAAAAAGATGCTCCCTCGTTGGCAGGATAACTTCCTGCAGAATCATCTAAAGTGAAGGAAATATGTGTTTTAGTTAAAACCTTAACTTAGAGCTTGGACGAAGGAAAAAAAACTGAAAATTGGATTTTCATGGAGATCGGTTGAGTAGTTCTCGAGAAATCTCGCCAACCGACTTCAGTTTCGTGTAAAAAGCGTTTAAAGACGGCGCACTTGTTGTTTTTGTTGCTGTTGTAGCGGCAGAATTCTGCCGAATTGTCAGTCCTTGGCCGAGTAAAAATCCGGGTCCGTTCCGATTACGTAGACCCGACTGTCGTGGGAACGGCGCACTTAGCCTAGCTAACCTCGAGCACACAAGTTCTCAAGGCCGGATAAACTTGAAAATTAAGCACAATAAATATAGAGGTGTTGTGGAATTTTAATAAGACAGTAAAAATATCGATTTTTTGAAACCCGTAAACCCATGTAACCCCTTAAATAACCAACAGCATAGATTTTTTGTTAGGCTGAACTTCAAAAAGATTAATAATCTGTAGGAAAGTCGCTATCGCACAGTGGAAGCCCTTTTTTGAAATCTGACAAAATGGCGGAATTTTGACCAAAAGTATCGAATTTGGCCCTTTTTTCGAAAATTTTTCGTAGAAAAAATAGGAAGATTTCAAAATTTGAGAAAATGTTTATTACAGTGTATACTCACCGATGATACAAAAAAAAAAAGACATTTTTTGAAAATTTCACGCTGACACGATCCCTTAAGGTATGTACCATACATTCTTTATCACCAACTATTTCCAAAATTAAAATAAAAATATTTTACTTTTATTAAGGTTTCTTATGATTTCCTAGCTTTAAGAGACTGAAGGGTAATCCTTATTTGCTTAGTAAAAGACTAGTCCAAATCTATTTTACGAAATGAACCTTCCATTCCAAATAAGCTTTCATAATCCGGTTGCTTGCCAAGACGTAGATGCTCATTATTTCGATACTTGAGATCCTCTTTGAAATAGTCACGGTGATGAAGAAATTGTTGGAATGTAGACTTCTCTAGTTCAACAAGACAACCATTTTCACCACCATATTGTTTGGGCATATATTTTTGTGGTATATGAGCATAGAGTGTCTCCAAATTGTTGCTATGCAGAAAAACCTGTTTTATTTATTGCAGAGTATATAAAAGCATTACATGTATAATTGTTATAAATTATAAAGATGTTTTGCATACTCACGCGTTCCCTCTGTTTGGATGAAATCATCGGCTTTATCATATTGTAGGGTTTCTCGAAACCCGCTGGTACATTAAAGAAATGTGCTGAGCTTTGACGCAATGGTAAGGCTTTCTCGGCAAAATCTATGACGCTCTTTACAATAGGCGGTGTATATTGTACAAAATGTGCAGCGTCTAGTTGGGCAACGTCTATCAGATTAATAAAACCATTCACCACTATAGTGTCATCACCGCGCATAACTAGCTCCTGTTGTGCATACGTTATGGGCGTTATATCTTTGAGTTTATATTTGTCAACTGGATAAATACCAAAACGGCCGAATACAATGCGTGGTCCAGTCTCATTTAAGGGTATGGGCAATATTAATCCCGCACTGTATGAAAAAAAATATATATAGTTTCAAATTAACCATAGGTTTAAGAAATGGGCTGTTATCATGTCAATGGACTTGAGTGATAGTTGTGGTTGATATAGGGAGGGTTTGAGGAGCGATACAAAAGTATGGTTAGTTTCATGCTTCAATTTTGTATATATTGCGGTGATTACTAGAAGAATCGTATACAAAATCGAGCTCTTCAACTGATCGAGCTGTCGTTGTCGGAAATCTCTCTTTCTGTTTCTGGAATACTAGCTTCAAACAGACGCTTTTGAGTGTATATCCGACGAAAATTAATCGAAATATTTTATTTGTTTTCAAAGGGCATGTTGACATTTTTTATGCTTTTTACGATGCATTCAATGGAACGCGGTAATCATTTATATCTTTAATTTTATTGAATCCCACTTATATGAACTTTGACGAAAGTAATTACGAGCATCATATAAAGGGAAGTTTTTATATTACTGACGACTTCTTTCCACATATCTGTGTCGTATGTATTTTTTAATTTTAATTTAAATCGGCTATTATTAAGCCGAGAAAAATAACAAGTCTAATATTTACCCATATTTTACAAGATCTTGTATATGCGGCACATCTGGATTTTGTATTGTATAGTATTCCGGATATTTAGTTTTTAATGTATAGAACCAATCCAATTTCGACTTTGCCTTCTCTAAACTGAACTTGCAGCCGCGTAGGAATGCCACCAGCAATTGATCATCGAGTCGCACATTTAAATGTGGCTGCTTTATAGCCCAATCCTTTAACGCCTCCAGATCTTCTGCCAGCCGCTCAGGCCTCTCATTCAACTCTTTGATAGCCACCTCTTGTAGGTGTTCTGGTAACGGACGTATATTTGGTGGTGCCATTATTGAAGATATGCCAGTGGTTAGTGTTGTGTCAATTACTTCCGTTGGTTGTAGGATACTGTTGTGCGCTTTTTGCGACAACTAAACTGTACTGACATGCAAAAGCCCTCAATATACTCTAATCTAATAAAGCATTTCCTATTTATTTATAAAGAAAAGCTTAACTTTGAACCTACAGCATTCAAAGATCATCGTTTGACTACTCAATATACATATATTAGACGATTATTATACTTAAAAAAAGTGTATGCGAGTATAAAAAAGTAGCTATTTTTCATACTCGGGCATATTAGTGCCACTATGGTATTATATCTTTGTTCATGTATATTGTACATTATTGGATTGGTTTATCTCCAATAAATTATAGGCCATTCATTAAAATTTATTTGACAGACTTATAAGCCACATAGAACGTGACGCAGAAAATATGAAATGAATAAACCCTTTACTGCAGTTAGCGTTCTACTAGATCAGAGATCAAATAACTAAAAACTAAATAATGCCGTAGAGAACTCACACTTCGCTCTTTTCTTCAGTAAGGGACAAACTTTTTATGCTGGTTCGCGTACCTTTGTTGAAGATGATATCTATGATGAGTTTGTTGAACGCAGTGTTTAGCGTTTTAAGAAGCGTATCGTCAGTAAACCCTTTAAATTGCATGTCGAACACGTACCACAAATCGATCAAGATCAACTACATCGTATACTCGGCTGGATGCTCCTGGCTTCTTTGTTGAGCCGACTGTATTCGCATTAATGACACAGGCGCCTTTCGGTAGCTACAAGATGTCTGCTCAAAGTCGTGAAAATGGTGAATATGCGTTACAAAACTACACCGAGTGATTATCAAGATTTTTGCGATAACTTAAGTGGTAAAATAAGAAAAAAACATTAAATTTCGTGAAGGGTCCCTTACGAATAAAGAAGTTTATCACTTCTGTATTTGATTTTGATCGATCAGCTATGTCCCACAGTGGTCCGATATCCGCGTTTCCGATAAATAAGCAGCTTTTTGGGGAAAAAGTGCAAACTTTCAGATTGATATTTCAAACACGGAAGGACTAGTTCATGTATACCTGTTTACAAACGGGCAGACAGACAGTTATGGCAACATGATCTCTTCTCATCCTGCTGATCATTTATATACTTATATTCTCTGACTTTTCTATCTGGGTGTTGTTTACAGTAACTTTAAATATACATCTTGGTTAAAAAAAATGAAATTAAATCGTGAGATGATGATCGATGAGAATCGCCTCAGCAATAGTGCATTTTTGGCGCTGAAGCTCCATCAAGTACCAGTGATTATCGATGGTATGATGAATTCAATCGTGGTCGTAGATTGTAGACAAATTTCATAAAGGTCCAAATCAGTTATTGTTTCGGAAATCGACTGAAAACTGCATTTTAGAGCACTCAAAATATCGATTCGATGAGTCATCCCTTGACCAAATGATTTCTTTTTATACCTGTACGTAAAAAATAAGCTAAGAACTCAACATTTTTCGACACCAGAAAAGATGGTTGATGATTTTACAATCATCTGTTTTAGAGATATCACAATCAGAGTGGCAAAAGTGCTTCGACCATTGTTCCAACGCATACAAAAGTGTATGGATCTTAGGGGTTACATGGATTTCCTCGGGTAAAAAGCAGTATTTTTCAAGAATTTTTTCTTAAATAAAAAAATAAATATTTTATACGAATTTTTTATTGTTACGAACATACACTTAAAAAAAAAAAAAATTTTGACATTTTTGGAAAAAAAATTTCAACCATTTCCGGTGACCTCTCGGAAAAAAGAGAGCCAGCGTTGGCAGGATAACTCCTTGCAGGATCATTTTAAGTGAAAAAATATGTGTTTTAGTTAGGAGCTTAACTTAGAACTTGGACGAAGAAAAAATTGAAAATTGGATTTTTGGCAGATATTAAAAAAAAAAAATGAAAATTTCAGTGAAAATTTCGCGACATCTTTTTTCAAATAGTAGTAATCGAAAAAACGAACTATGTCCAAGTCTTTAAGAATTGTATCTTAAAGACCTGTGTAAAATTTCAAGAAGATCGGTTGAATACTTCTCGATAAATCTTGCCAACCGACTGCAAAAACACAGTTTCGAGCAAAAAACTTTTAAAGACGGCGCACTTAGCCTAGTTGGCCTTAAGCGCACAAGTTCTCAAAGCTGTATCTCCGAAACTATTACTCGAATCAATTTCAAAATTTAGGACAATATTCCAGAGGTATTGTAGAATTTAATAAGATAATAAAAAAATTCAATTTCAAACCCGTAAACCCATATAACCACTTAAAGGAGAATATCTTTAAAAACTTTAAAGCGATTTGCGAAAATCAATAGTTTTTGTTTTCTAATCTTGTTCAGAGTATTAATATTAAAAGATTTAGTGTTGTTGTACATAATGTTCCACCTTATTGTTTAAAAGCATATATATACATATGTACATTATTTATTATTATCTCTTCCCAATTTAAAATCGAACAAACCCTTTTGTTATTATTAATGTTTTCTTTTTTTTTTTTAATTTGTAAGCCTAAAAAGATACCCTTCGGTCCTTATTAGTATAGTAAAAGACTAGTCCACATCGATTTTACGAAATGAACCTTCCATACCAAATAAACTTTCATAGTCCGGTTGCTGACCAACACGTAGCTCCTCATTGTTACGATATTTGACATCCTCTTTGAAATAATCACGGTGATCAAGAAATAGTTGGAATGTGGACTTCTCTAGTTCATCGATGCAACCATTTTCACCACCAAAATCTTTGGGCAGATATTTTTGTGGTATAAGAGCATAGATTGTTTCCAAATTGTTGCCATGCAGAAAAATCTGTTTTATTTTTGGTGGGGTAAGAAAAAGCAATTGTACATGTTGTTCATTGTAATGATATTTTGCATACTCACGCGATTCCGCTGTTTTTCTGTCAACGTAGGCTTTATCATATTGTAGAGCTTTTCGAAACTCGCTGGGACATTAATGAAATGCGTTGCGTTTAGACGGATTGGAGCGGCATTCGCGAGAAAGGCTACCATTTTCTTTAACAAATGCGGTGTAAATTGAGCAAAATGTGCAGCGTTTACTTTGCCAACGTCGATCAGATTAAGGAAACCATTCACGACTGCAGTGTCATCTAAGCGTATTTCTAGCTCAAAGTTTGCAAATGCGGTAGCCAATAAGTCTTTAAGTTTATATTTATCAATCGGATAAATACCAAAACGGCTGAATACAATGCGTGGTCCAGTCTCATTTAATGGTATAGGCAATGCTAATCCCACGCTGTAAGAGCAAAAATATATACATTTGAAAATAACCGTGGGGTTAAAAAATGTACTGTTATCATGTCAATGGACTTGAGTGATAGTTGTGATTGATATAGGGAGGGTTTGATGAGCGGTACAAAGAGACGGTTGATCTGGTGATCAATAGATTTGAGGGCGTTTATAAACACGAGTCGAAGATGTTGATAATGTTGTCTTCACATGCATACGATGTATCTACATATATGCATATGTGGTCGGAACTATAATGTTAAAAATCCCTCTTGCTGTTTCTGGAAGTCACAGTCACAGTAGCTTCAAACAGACATCTTCGAGAATATTTCCGACGGAAATCAATTGGCATATATTATTTGTTTTGATTTGGTATTCTGAGACTTTTTTACGCTTCTTTCGCAGTGCGAAGCGCGTTAATTATACTTATTTTTCATTGTTTTTGAATTCCATTCAAAAGCGCTTTGAAGTAAGGAATTACGAAGGTCAACACGAGTGATCACTTAAGCTTAAGAAGTTTAAGTGCAAGTAAAAACAAATGCATATATTACTAACGACTTCATTTGCACATATCTATGTCGTAAGTTTTTTATAAATTCTAATTTAAATTCGCTATTATTAATTCTTGAAAATTTATAAGTCTAACATTTACCCATATTTTACAAGATCTTGTATATGCGGCACATCCGGATCTTGTAATGTGTAGTAATCCGGATATTTAGTTTTTAATGTATAGTACCAATCCAATTTCGACTTTGCCTTCTCTAAACTGAATTTGCAGCCGCGTAGGAATGCCACCAGCAATTGATCATCGAGTCGCACATTTAAATGTGGCTGCTTTATAGCCCAATCCTTTAACGCCTCCAGATCTTCTGCCAACCGCTCAGGCCTCTCATTCAACTCTTTGATAGCCACCTCTTGCAGGTGTTCTGGTAACGGACGTATATTCGGTGTTGCCATTATTGAAGATATGCCAGTGGTTAGTGTTGTGTCAATTATTTCCGTTGATTGTAGGATACTGTTGTGCGCTTTTTGCGACAACTAAACTCTACTGACACGCAAGAGTCCTCAATATACTCAAATCTAGAATGCATTTCGTATTTATTTATAGAGAAAAGCTTAACTTTGAACCTACAGCATTCAATGATCATCGTTTGACAACTCAATATACTTTAGAAGATTATTACACTTTCAAAAAAAAGTGCATGTGTGTGTAAAAAATAGCTATTTTTAATACTCGAGTATATTAGTGCCACTTTGGTATTCTTACTTTGTTCACATATAGCGCACATTAGAATCATCTTGCTTATTTTAGAGATTTTTAGGTATATAAAGTTTTAACACACCTAAAAAATTTAAGTTTATACTTGTGAATAAGCAATACAGCGTGATTAATAAAAAATATCTTAAATAAAATAGATTGCTAAGGACGCGTATTTTATGGCCATTCCAAGCTCTTTGATTTGCTTTAAGCTCAAGACGTCAATCTCAGAGTTTTTTAAAATGCTTCCGTACCAAATTTCCGTTATAGATGAATTCGGGCCGTTTATCACTTAAACCCTTGGTGTTTTCAACACACTCAATAGGCGAGCAACGGAGCTTGCTATCTGCTATTCGTGAAAGGAAATGAGTGTAATTATTTTACAAATAGCATATACAAAATTATGCGTACGTGCACTTTGTTTGCTGACTTGTAAGGTTTTCTGAGAATTCCTTTATAAAACAAACTAAGAAATAAAGTAAATGCAAATCTGGTTCACATATGTATATTATATATAAATGATCAGCAAATTAAGGGGCAAAGCTTCTACTTATTTTTATACGAGCGCGTTCCGATAAGTATTTAGCCTCACCACACAATGGCGCTACAAAATAAATATACAATCGATTAGTACATTCACGTTGAAGGCTGTTGACGAAACTTGTAGACAATATTAGACAATAACGATCAAGGAATAGTGAAAATAGAACGTAGTACCCATTCCGACCCATAGTAACGGGTTTTTTCAGTAAGAGCGGTACAAAATTCTTTATACCTGTGAAAGTACATTCGATGTCATTATGTACGGAACTTGATTTCTTTTGCATGGCTACCACGGGCACGCTTGCAGCAGTCCAGACGCTGAACCCAATGGCTGGCTTGTTGGCATAGACAATAGACTTGACGTAGCCCCACAGGAAATAGTATGACGGCGTCAATTAGCACGACCGAGGCGGTCGTGAGATAACACGTTCACCAAATTTTTTTTTTCAATAAATCGATTGTGACATTCGCTATGTGGCTTGTAGCCCGTCCTGTTGAAATAACATATTATCTGAGTCCATATTATCATATACCGGCCAAAAATATTCGGTTATCATTGAGTGGTAGCGATTCCCATTCACACTAACGTGTCGCTCTTGATCGTCACGGAAGAAGTACAGAACAATTACGCCGCCGGCCCATAAACCGCAATAAATCGTAATTTTTTCGGGATGCAATGATGACTTATGGAGCATGTACTCCACTTGTTGTCTGACCAATAACGCATATTTTATTTATTGACGAAGCCATTCAGCCACAAATAAGCCTCATCGCTGAAGATAATTTTTTCAATGAAAATCCGGATCATTTTCAAGTTACTGCTCAGCCTAATTTACGAACATACGACAATTCTGGTGGTCAAATGACTTCAATTCTTGAATTAGGCCACGATCTTTTCGCAAAATTCGCCACAACGACGTCATAGAGATGCCCAACACTTGAGAACGATGTGTGAGAGACTTTGTGCTTTCCTCAATTGATGCGCTACCGACAGCAATATTCTCGACACTACGGGTATTTCTTTGTCTCACGGGCACGGGAACATTTTGTATTGTGAATGTGGATTCAATTTTTTTCACTAGACGCTCAATTCTTGATCTGACTGGACGATTATGACGATTAGTCGTAGCTCTCTTAAAGTCGAGGCAACTGACTCCGAAGTTCGGAAGTAAAATTTAAAAATTTCGACTCGTTGTTGGATCGTATATCTTTCTATGATGTAATTGCAAACCTTACTGAAGAGAAGTTTCAAAAGAGCGGGAAAAATATGGCGACGTTTGGTGTCGCTACAAAGTAGGCGACGTTCTAAAAAAAAAAAAAAACCGTTATATACATATTACAGATGGTTTAAAGAAATCGGGACTGCGTAAATTGTATTGAATTAATTATTTTCAAAATAAGTAATTATCGTACTGTCCTCGTAAGAAGTTTAGCAACATTTGTGTTTCGTTTACCTTGAAAAATATACTTTTCATTTCAACGTTAATAATGAAACACAAAATGCAAAAACAAAATAAATATTTGCTTGTAATAAAAAGTGTGGTAATATGGATTCTTAAGTATGTAACTCTCTAATTTTAATAACATCCTGAGCAGAAGTGCCATTAATATAGTTCACACGCTATAAAACTAAATTTTATAGTGGTTTTGAAAAGCTGCATGTAAAGTAAAACTTTAGTGCGCATATTACAGTTTCGATTACTATATTTTTGTGAATTTGTTACTCCAAAGTATTTGGTTATGGGAAGTCGAAAAAGTCTTTTCGTATTTCTAAACAAACTTAAACTTATTTTTTTATATTTATGCTAATATATAAATCAGCAAAAATGTGCCATTTTGGTCGAACACTTTTTGTCATTTTTCCGCTAGAGACACTGTAAAACTTTCATCAGTGTAAATTGAAATTTCGAAATTTCCCGAACGAAAGCCAACGAACCATTGCTGTGCTACACGAACTGATACAGCAAAGTCTCTGTAAACTTTACAAATTTCATTAGTGGCTTGCGTGGCATTCTTCCTTTTTTTCTACAAGAATTTCAAAAGTTCAAATTCTCAAATTTTCACTCATATTTGAACAGCTGTAACTTTTCAACTTCTCCCAAATTTTATTATTTTTTTAAATTAAATTAAGCTTAAAATTTCAGCTTTCCAACACTATATGGCATGACGCAATATTGGTAGCACTGGAGATCTACGACTGCAGCGACATCTATTGACAAAATACGAAAAGACTTTTTCGACTTTTATAAAAAAAAAACAAAAAATATGTCGTCTAAAACAGATTTTGAATGTTATATAATTTACATATTTGCGTTTAATAGTGAAAAAGGTTTGTGCAATAAAATCTAGTCCACCTCAAGTTTTCTGAACGAACCCTCCACACCGAACAAACTTTCAAAATCGATGGGTTTGCCCGAGCGCAAGCTTTCATCAGTGCCGTAATTCTTATTTTCCTTAAAATATGCGCGATAGTCATCCAACTGTTTATTCGTGTAGTTGATAATCTCTGCTATCGTGCCATTATTGCCGCCATATTCCACGGGTAGATAAGACAGTGGCACATGTTCGTAAAATCTATCCAACTTTTCGGCATGCACTGAAATCTATAAGACACATATGTATGTATATTCTTTTTATTGCTTGACATTAATAAAAAACAATGCTGCGCCTTCGATGATTTTAAAAACTTACTCTATTCTGTTGTTTTTTGCTCATGAAGGGACGCATTGCATTGAAAACGGTTTCAAAGCCACTGGGTATATGTATGAAATGCTGCTGCTGCGGTCGTAAAGGCACCGCCTCCTCGGCGTGTACGGACATTTTCTTCATATTGCTTGGCGTCATCTGCATAACATGTCCAGTCGTACAATCTTCTATATCAACAATCGATATCATACCCGATATAATGGCGTGGTCATCCTCGCGTATTATGATTTCTTGCAAATGACTTGCGGCGCGTATGAAATGTTCAATCGTGTATTTGTCGGCTGGCAGTGCACCCTGACGTATGAGTATAATGCGTGCGCCATGCTCGTGCAATGGTTTAGGCAACAACAATATTATGCTAGTAAGCATAGAAATTCACGTAAATGTATTTAATTTTCTTCACAGAAATGCAATTGAATCGTTTAATTTCTCACCCAGCATTAATAATTGTACGAACCATTGCGTCATCAGCATCGTAGGCGCCGAAGAAATCCGGATATTTGGTGCGCAACGTATAGTATTTATCAATTTTACCCTTCGCCTTTTCCAAACTGAATTTGCAGCCACGCAGAAAAGAGAGCAAAAATTGATCATCGTCACGCGCGCGCAAATGTGGCTGCTGCTTGATCCAGGTCCGTAGCGCTGCAATATCGTCGCCAATATGTGCGGGCACCTCATTCAGCTGCTCGTTGGCGATTTTCTGCAATTCTGCACTAATTCTGCGTATATTAAGTTCTGCCATTGTGAGAGCAGAGTATGTAAAATCTCTAAACTGTTCTATAATGCACTCGAAAGCCAACTAGTATGGAAATCTTGTCGTACACAAGCAAAATCGTTTAGATATTTTATCAATAACAACTCGGTATAATATCGGTTTATTGATTAGATCCCGAAATGATAAGAATTCGCGATAGATTGTTCATTTTATAATATTTATAGCTTTGTACATACATATGTATGTATATTTACTGCAATATACCTGTACAATATATTGAAAGCTTGAGATTATCAATTTCTTCTACTCAGCATATACAGGGTTTGTCCGGAAAGTAATAGAACTGAGTCGATTTAAAAGAAAATTTTGAACCAATCGTTACAATTCATGAAAAACTTTCAAAATAGGCTCCTACTGCGTAGATGCAGCGCTGCCAGCCCGATTTCCAAGTATTGAAGGCGTGACGAAAGGCATTCTCCGGAATAGCCTTGAGAGCCGAGCCCTCCGTCGTCTCAGAATGCTTGCCCTTCATCGGCCTTTTCAGGCAAGGAAACAAAAAATGCGTGGGTAGGACGGCTGCGGAAGCCTTGGGATGTCGGCCTTGGTTGTCATGGTGCAACTTCCTATCGGCTGCGATGTTCTGTCGGACCCGAGAACTTCTACGTAAAACTTGGCATTGACGGTTTGTCCAGGAGGAACAAATTCAAGGTGGACGATGCTTTTGATATCAAAAAAGACAATGAGCATCGTTTTCACTTTGGATTTGCTCATTCACTTTGGATTTGCTCAGGCCAAAAGGCCTGGTGCCACCGAAACACAGTACTAAAGCAACATCTGGGAAAACCTGTTTGAACATGTCAAACGTCTCTGTCGCAGATTTACAAAGTTTTACACAGAATTTAATCGAGTACCTCTGCATTTCGAGAATGCTGCATTTTCGGCTTGCACCACACACAGAAACACGTCGCGCGAAAATGTTTGTCCTGACTCTCCAGGTGCCGGAGACGACTGACCAGCCGCTCGTTCGTTAGCTAGGAACATTCTCTACCGAATCCAGTCGGTGCCGCGCACGCTCCAAAGTACAGTCGCGGCGGAAGAAAATCAGTCCTATTACTTTCCGGACAAACCCTGTATGTTGTACTTTTATTAGCACTGAAGATATCTGCTGTCTAAAAACAGAAAATTTTAGCTTTATGGACATTTTTGAGATGTGAATTGAAGTTTCAAAATAGAGATATTCGAAATTGAGACACATTTCTTAAACTACAAACTTAAAAAATAAATTCCATAGCTGTGTAATAAGCTTCGCCGATAGAAATGACGACAGTTTAATAAACTGTCAAGCCAACATTAAACAAGATATTAAAAACCAACAAACTTACTTGTTACATACAATTTCAGTACATACAAACATATTTTTTGGAACAAAAAATGTAGTGTTTTCATTATATATTTGATTAGTCTACTTCCAGCTTTCTAAAAGAACCCTGCACACCAAAAATTTGATCGAAATCGAGTGGTTTGCCAGGACGAAGCTTTTCGTCCGTTCCATATTGCGTATTCGCCTTAAAGTATTCCCGGTACGCATCGAGTTTCTGATTGAGCTCGGCGATGCCCTCCGCAATGGAACCGTTCTCACCGCCATATTCTTTGGGCAAATATTTCAAAGGGATGTGCTCGTAAAGTTTATCCAATTTATTGCCATGCAGAGAAAGCTGTAATTGTAGTGAGAAAATATTGGTTTAAGAGCGCGAAGTCGCAAAATTTGGAGCTTCTAGTTATGTACTCACTCGCTTTTGCTGTTTCTTCGACAGCATAGGTTTGAGCACATTAAAGAATGCTTCGAAACCGCTTGGTATATTTATAAAATGTGTAGCCTTGGTGCGAAATGGCAAGGCCTCTTCCGAGAAAACAGTCATTTTTTTCATACTCGATGGTGTCATTTGCATTAGATGCGCCGTCGAACCCTTTTTCACATCAACTATTGTTGTTATGCCATAGACAACGGCATAGTCATCTTCGAGCATAAATATCTCCTGTATGCCATCCATAGTTCGCGCCACATCTTCTATAGAATATTTGTCAGCTGAATAAGTGCCCAGGGTTACCACAGCAATACGTGGTCCATTTTCATTTAACGGCGTCGGCAAATATACTAGTATGCTGTGCAATTACAAAGAAGTTCTAAAAATGTCAGAGCACATGCCAGTATTCAAACATTTACCCGGTATTTATGAGTTCGCGCACCATTTTTTCGTCTACATCGTTGATGGTGAAGAATTCCGGATATTTGGTGCGCAACGTATAGAATTTGTCAATTTTGGTTTTGGCCTTCTCCAAACTAAATTTGCAACCACGCAGGAAGGAGAGCAAAAATTGATCATCGTCACGTGCGCGCAAATGCGGCTGTTGTTGGATCCAGGTGCGCAGCGCCTCGATGTCGGCCGCCACACGTTCGGGCACCTCATTCAATTCTTTAATTGCGGCAGCTTGAAGTTGTGCGCTTAGTGGTCTCACAGCGAGTTGTGACATTGTTTGCTCTTTTTTTGTGATTACAAAGCGACCTTTCGTCTAAACAGGTCCTCGTAGACTATTTTAATGCTTTGCTAGTTTGTGGTGATTCAAAAATTTTGATGTTGTTGTTAGCTGCTCTTATTACCAGACATAGAGTATTTCTTTTAAATTCATCGATAACAGCCTAATCAATTGGTACGGATAAGAAAGCTTAAATGGTGCTATTGCTAGAAGAGAAGTGCGCGGAGCGATGTCCAGGAAAGGAGATGCCATTACAATCTAAAAGTCATTTTATATAATCTTACCAACTCTTATTTGCAAGCAGAACTTTTTTGGGAATTGTTATTAATTAATTAAGTTCAGTGACATGCCTAAGGCTAAATGCATAGTGCAGCAACGAACATTTCAATATTTTCGCGTGAGCTGAAGGTGAGAGTGAGGAATGAAGCCGCAAAAGCCGTATTACCATAGCACCATGGATTATAGATTTAAAATTTTTCAAATAGCAAGTTAAGGCAAAGGTCTTGCCTTAAACTTTTATACGATCTTTAATAGGTATAATAAAAATGATTGCTTTTTCATTGCTTACCTCATTCTGCAGTTCTTCGCTCTCACAATGTGCTTAGCCTAAAGCATTTATTTCGTACTTCATCACTAATGTTATATATGTATATATATGTTTGTAGGCCGAAATATAAAAGTGAGTTACCAATAAAATTTTGAGATTAGGTAAACGCTTATCTAATCGCTATAGATTTTCGTGTGCAATTAATAGTAGCATAATCCAATTCAAACGCCATAATGATTAGAAGAGCTAAGAACACATACATATATATTTCTAAGTGGATTACAAATATCGAACGAAGTAATATTATATTCAATCAATAATATAAATACAAATATACATGTATATCTTTACATATAAAAATTATATGTCACGTTTGTCCGCGATGGACTCATAGACTACTGAGCCGATTTTAACAAAATTTAGCACACTGTGTCCAGTTCGAACCAACTTAGAAGATAGGATAGTAAAAACAATCCATAAATAAACAACTCGTTGTAAGCGTATAAAAATACAGTGACAGCTCTATTAAATGGACGCTCTATTAAGCGGACATCTCCATTAACCATGCACATTCGCCGGTCGCATATATATATACATATATGTACATATAGTTAGTTGAAAAGTTTGCGGCCTAACGTATAGATGACGCCACTAGAATTAAAACCATTTGATGCTTAGTTAGGCGCTAACCTTCAAAAGGCGCGTGTATAATTTTGACAGCTGTCGGATCATTATTTTGTGAATTTTATCATTTTGAGTGAAGCGAATTTTGTTATTGTAAAAAAATGGATAAAAAGGGATGTCACATGCTAAAATAATGTATTTGGGGGGGAAAGATACTGTTGAAGCAAAGATTTGGATTAATCAACATTATTGACTATTATCTGGAAAATCTTTATATGGGAAGTCAACCGTTGAAAACTGGTTAGCTAAATTTGATCGAGTCAAAATGAGCACCGAAAACGGTGAACGCAGTGGACGCCCTAAAGAGGTTGTTACCGACGAAAATATCAAAAAATTCCACAAAATAAATTTGGAAGACCGTAAAGTGAAGTTGTTCGAGATAGCAGACAATCTAAAAATATCAGCTGAACGTGTACATCATATCATTCCCGAATATATTGGGTATGAGAAAGCTCTGTACAAAGTGGCTGCCGAGCGAGCTCACTTTTGACCAAAAACAACGAAGAGTTGATGATTCGGAACAGTGTTTGGAGAGGTTGATGTTTGAATAAACCCGAGATTTTGCAACAATATGTGACGAAGGATAAACTAGAGCTCCATCATTTGACTCCGAACTCCAATCGACTGTCATCTGAGTGAACTCCTAACGATGAACCCTCATAAAAGCGTTGAAAAAGACAATAGTCGTTTGATAAGTTTAGGACGTCTGTATTTTGGGATGCTATGGGACGTTTTGAATAATTTTTTTTGGCTACCTTAAAAATGGATCATCATCAACATAAACTATTACATGGCGTTATTGGAACTTTTAAAGGATGAAATCGTTGAAAAAAGGCCGCATTTGAAGAAAAAGAACGTGCTGTTTCACCAAGAAGTGTAACAAGTCAGTGCAAACAATGGCAAAAATCCACGAATTGGGCTTCGAATTGCTTCTGCACCCACCTTATTCTTCAGATCTGGCTCTCAGCGACTATTTTCTGTTCTCAGGCCTCGAAAGAATGCCTGCCTTCATTTTCGTCGAATGAAGAGGTGGTCGCCGAAACTCAGACCTATTTGGAAGGACAAATCTACTATAAAAATGGTATCGAAAAGTTGGAGTGACGCTAAAATCAGTGTATCACCCTTGAAGGGAACTATGTTGAAGAAAAACGAATTTTGCTAAAAAATGTGTTTTATTATGATCTGCCGGGGACTTTTGCTTTGACCTGTTATACTATATACTTACGGATGTAGTCTTTCAAAATACTTCTTATTAGTTGGTGGTTTAACGATTATGCTGAGTCTAGAGGAAATGTTTCAAATTGTTAACATATCTTTCCTTCAATTAAAACTTGTTTTTCTTATACAGAAATATGAGCATAAATTTAGTATAAACATTTTCAAATTAGAAAATTTTCCACCCGATAAGACAACGACCTATTGCAAAATTGTTTCTTATAATTTATATTGTTTAGTAATTTTCAAAAACATTTTATTTACATTTATTGAAAACATTTCATAATTTTTTTAAGCTAATACATACATTTTTTATAATTTTGCTAATTTTTTTTATTAAATTTGTCGATCAATTCTGCTCTACATTTTTTTATCTTGATACGATTGTTACTTTAATTCACTTAAATATCAATAACTTATACAGACAATCACTGTAAATATCCATCATAAACGCTACGAATTATAAATTTATATTTTTTAAGTAGGTAAAAACAGCAAATATCAAAGGAAAGCTACAAAAAAGAATAAAAGTAGCTTGTGGCTAATCGACTTCTAATTTACGGAATGAACCCTCCAGCCCGAAAATGTTCTCATAATTATAGAGCGCGCCCTCGCGCAACTTCTCATTAGTGCCGAATTCCGGTTCCAGCAAAAAGTAGTCGCGATAACGCAACAATTTCGCTTCCATGCGCTCCACAATATCGGCTATGGTGCCATTCTCACCGCCATACTCCTGCGGCAAATGTTCGCGTGGCACGAAGTCGAACAACGCTTCGGGATTGGAGTTGACTGAAATCTGTGTGCAGAAATAAGTAAGAAAATGTATTTTAAAATAATTTACAAAACACAAATAATGCGCTTTAAGCACACGCACCCGACTGAGCATTTTCTCCGGAAAGAAAGTGCTTAGTGTCCGGAAGCCCTTCTCGAACGCCGACGGTACATTAATAAAATGTGTGCCCCGTTGACGCATTGGCATTGCCTCCTCAGCGAACGTGGAGAACTTGCGCAGCAAATCCGGTTTCAATTGTAGAAAATGCTGGCCACTCACATTACACATATCCATAATCTCAATATAGCCGCTAACTGTGGAATTGTCATCCTCGATTGTCATAATTTCGCCAAACATCGAACCGACGCGTATAATATCGGCGAATTTATATTTGGTGGTGTCGTACGAGCATGCGCGTATGATCGTTATGCAGGGGCCATGGTAGTCTGCTGGCAGCGGTATCTGTAAGATGATGCTATAAATGGAAAGTTTGTAGTGCTAATATATCATTATGAGAATCAGCTTTAATACTTACCCTAGGCGTACAATTTCCATCACTAGCGGATCGTCCACCTGTCGTCGCTCATTGAACACCTCCGGCAAGGCCGCCTTCAATGTGTAGTAACGATCGATTTTCTGCTTCGCCTTCTCCAAACTATTCTTGGAGCCGCGCAGAAAGCCGACGAGAAACTGATCATTGGTGCGCGCACACAAATGCGGTTGTTTGTGTATCCATTGACGCAGCGCCAGCACATCGTCCGCCACACGATTGGGCACCTCATTCAGCTCTTCGCAGGCGATTTTCTGTAAAGTGGGCGCAAGCGGTCGTAGAATTGGCGCTGCATCGTCGCTTATGGGATTCATTTGTGGATGATGTTGCGGTAGTGTGCGCCTAAAAGTAGATGCCTTTTTGAGTGAGCAGCGTTTAAGTGAATTTAATAAATAATTTTGCAGCAACTTTGGTAGTTGTTGGTAAACCGAAGCTACTTTCTGCACTGACTTCTGGGTGAACTATTTGGCTTTGCTAATGTTATCTAAATACACCACCGTTAATTGTCTAAAGGCGATTTAGATAATAGTATATTTTTATGCGAAAGGATTATAAATAATAAAATGAGTATGTGTTGTGCTCCCAGACTTTATGCGATTTCTTTTACAATCGCTATTGAGTAGGGTTTAATCGTTTTATGCATGCATTCGGCAATCTTATATATAAAATGCATATGTATATATATGTATATATACATATATATATATAAATAGTATGTATATAAGTAGATTAATTGAGCCTGAGTGTCGTATGATTTATGGCTTTTTTGATATCTGATATCAGCGCTTGTATTGTCTTAAAGAAAGTCAACAGGTTGGCCTATGCTTCATGTGCATCATTTATAATTTATTATTATGTTATTTAAGAAAAGTTTTTTCTTATAATTTAAACACAATTATCAGTTGCATACAAGGAAGGAGATATGAAACATGCAAATCATTGAACTTGTAAGCAAAGAAGCGTGAAAGACGGACTGAAATTTTTAATGAATTTAAAGTAAAAGGGATATTTTAACGGGTTTTTCAATAGGGACAATACAAAAGTAGACTGATAGGGACAGCAAAGGACGCCATATTATTCCCAGCTCTTTTGAAATTTCTCTTCAGTAAGGTTCGCCATTTCATCATGGAAAGGTATATGATTCAACAACGAGTCGAAATTATAAAAATTAATTAAGAGCGGCGTTTTCGGCAGGCAAAATAAAACAAAAACGGTTTATGGAACTTGATTTCTTTTGCAAATTTAAAATTTTGAATATATTAGTAAAAGGTAATCCAATGCGAGGTTCCCTACTTAAGAAAAAAATACACAGAAACTTCAAATTTAATATGGAATGTTTATTATCAATCGAATAATCTTTATTCGAATATTCTTTGACATTTATTGTATGAAGATTAACTCTTTCAAATATTGGCCCCGGCTACGTCTTACATGATCCATCCGTTGAGTCTCATTATCGATGACTCATTCGAGCAATTCCACTGGTAACAGGCGAATGACACGTTTTGTTTCAAGGCCTGAATCGAAGCAGGATTGCCGGTATAGAATTTTTTGTTTTTTTATGTCTTTAAAGTTACTTCACCGCTTGAGATACAATTTTACAAGGGATGAAGATTTAGACTTTAACTTCATATATCTCCACATGAAAAAGTCAAACGGTGTGATATCACAGGGTCGTGGTTCCAATCGACCGGTCCAAAGCGTAAAATTATCTGCTCACCGAAGTGTTCTCTCCATAAATCCATTGATTGATGCGAAGTGTGCGAAGTGGCGCCGTCTTGTTGAAACCAAATGTCGCCGAGATTACGAGCTTCAATTTCAGTTATCAAATGGTCGGTTATCATGGCGCGATAGCGGTCCCCATTGACGGTTACGTACTAACCGGCATCATTTTTGAAGAAATATAGACCGATGATTCCACAAACTACACCCAACATTGTTTTTTATCAATGAAATGACAGCTCTTGAATCTCTTCAGGTTGCCTTTCACCCTAAATGTGGCAAGTTTGCTTTTTTACATACCCAGTGAGCCAGAAATGGGCCTCAGCGCTGAACCAAATTTGGCAACGTAGAAAACGTTGGATCTTCTTGGAACTTTTCAAGAGCCTACACAGCGAAGCGTTGTCACTTGGGAAGGTCAGCGGCTGCAGTTCTAGCACAAGCTGTATGTTGTACACTTTCAATTTAAAATCTCGACGTAAAATGTGTCAAGTTGTTCCATATGCCAGTCTGAGTTGCTGCGAACGGCGCCGAATCGCCACCACACTTTCAGCTACAGTTGCTATATTTGCTTCACTGCGTGCTGGATGTGACCTATTCGGTCGAATATTATCCATTAAAGAATGCTGGATCTCAAAATGTGTGATGGTGTTGCGAATAGTCCGCACATCAAGCCGATTTTGTTGACCATAAGTTGAGCGAAGCTCAGACAGAACGTGAATTTTCGCAATAAAGTTGAACTATTTTTAGTTATGTATGTTTATAGGCTGGTTTTTATATTATATTTTTTTTGTTTATATCATACTCGGTGGACATGACTTCTAGTTTCCTCTGTGTATTTAATTCATGTGCTTAAGGGAACTACTCAACCGATTTTCATGAAATTTTACACAGGTCTTTGAGATACAACTCTTAAAGACTAGAACGAAGGATTTTTTTTCGATTACAACTATTTGAAAAAGAATGTCGGAATATTTTCACTGAAATTTTCCTTTTTTAGTAAAAATGTCTGCCAAAAATCCAATTTTTAGTTTTTTTTACTTCATCCAAGTTCTAAGTTAAAGTTTTAACTTAAACACGTATTTTTTCACTTTAGATGTTCCTGTAAGAAATTATACTGTCAACGCGGGCGCATTTTTTGGTCCTCGGGTTCACCGGAAATGGCGTCGCAATGACCGAGTTAAAAACTGTTTTTCAAAAAATTTCAGGATATCTTTGTTAATAGTCTACGTTTGTAACAATAAAATATTCTAATAAAATATTTAATTTTTTATATGAGAAAAAAAATTTTGAAAAAAGGCTGTTTTTACATGAAGAAACCTATGTAGTCCCTTAAAGCATAGGTTCGATTTTAAGGCACATGAAAAAGTCATACGGTAGATTTTCGAAAACCCTTTTTTTACTCCAAGTCTGACAATATTGTTGAAGATTGAAGGTTGGCGAAGTCGCTTTGCTTATCCGCGCGGCGATTCCATGCCATACATGTGAATAATCGATAAGCAAATCAATACGTCATTAAGTACAATTTCGTTGCACTTTTCAGCAGTTTATTTAGTTGAAATTCACATAATTTCCAATCAAAGACTAATAATTTTTACACTCCATAATCCAATTTAGCACTTTTGATTTGATTTCTCGTTTTTAATTTTGTTTCATGCTTGAATAGTTTCAACTTGCTTTAAGGTGTATGCACTTTTTCGACTTTTTGCGTTTTTCCTTATTGATTTACTTGCTCATTTCCCGCCACCACTTTTTTAATTAAGGAGTTGCATTTTATACAAATATGTAGGCAAGTAAACGTGTTTAGAAATGAAAGAGAAATATTTTCACTTATATTTAAACTTTTTATTTAAAAAGGATTATACTGTTACAATCATCATTCAATGAAAGCTACGTGACTAATTTTTACGTTCCAACTCTCGCTATGCCCTGGGTCGGAGATAAAGGAAATAATGAATACTTGTAAATCTCATAAATTCTAATTAACATTAGTACCTACAACAACAACAACACTACTACGAGGTGGAAAATTTGTTTAATGGTTCTACATATTTGCAGCTAGAAGAAACAATTTCTTAGAATAAATTTTTGGAATAATATAAAACAACTTTTTTGGAGGACTGCGCAAAACTCAATGGTTTTTCGTAGATCTAAAACCCGAAAGTTATAAAAATCGGTATAATTTAAATACAAGTTTCCTTCAATTTTTCGACTTTTTTAAATTTTTTTTTTCAATTTGGCTACTGAAAATTTGAAAAATGCAAACGTTATTTGGCGACTTACCAAATAAAATTCAAGTGTTAGAACGATAAGTATATTTGACAAGCTAAATGTTTTCCCCGCGGCGGTTTCTCTCTCTCTTTATTACTCAGCTCACGGTCCAAGGCAATTATCGGCTCAATTTCTTTCGTAAATTTCTTATCACGTTGCTAGCGCAATATTTTGCACTTTTGGATTTTGATAAAAATAATAATATTTTGTAGTATTAGAAACCACGTCGCAACGCGTGAAACAATAAAAGGCAAGCAATCAAATAAACACAAGACAATCCGCACACATGCACTCTCGCACTTCCACTCTCTGCTTCCGCTCGAATACTGGTTGCAAAAGCACAAAAACAAAAAACGCTTGCCACGAACAGGTGAAGTTTAATGGGAAGAAATCGCCGGTTTTTGTATCGCACCGTCTGAGGCGCCACGAGCAACTGTCACAGCGCTATTGCCGCGAATGCCGCCAAACAGTAGCGCAATCTGTCAATGCAATGAAATCGAGTGCGAAAGCAAAAACAACAAATCTAAATAATGCAAGGCAAAAATGAAAAAAAAAATAAAAAAAAAAATAAAAAAAAATATAAAAAAAGTAAAATATAAAAAACAAAAAATACCAATAAAAAGTCAGAAAAAATTACAAACTGCAAAGTGCTAAAGCAATAAAAGTAAAAAAAACAGCAAACAATTAAGTATATAAAACGTAAGCTAACAACCGTAAGTTGCAATAAAACACGCTAGAAAAGCAGTCACTGCTACGCTGCAAACACTACAAATTATAAGAAAAGTAAAAAACGCAACCACACAAATTAACAAATATAACAAAAACATACGTTTCCATGTACATATGCATGTATGTATGTATGTAAATGTGTACACATATCGAACAAAATTAGTTAATGCCATGAACAAAAAAGCCTGTAATCCACCACCCTCCAAAACGTCTGTGGCAATAAACTAAAAATAAAACATATTAGCAACAACAACAATAACAACTATGCGGAGCAATAAAATAAAGCCAAACAAATAGACGATGGTTTGCGTTTATTGATCCTAAGTAGATTATCGGCAAGCAATTCGTATGGCCACTCGCATTAATATGACTTGTATGCAAGTGTCTGCAGGCACAGTGACCTCAACATCACATTTTACGGAATAAAAAAAGAAAAATAAAATATGCCTTTATAACAACAAATATGCATAAAAATGTAGGAATTAAGTTGCATTGTTGGAAATTAAGTTAACTGGTTAACTGTCGAATAAAGCATTAATGTAAGGTGATAAGGGAGATTCCAACAAATCAGCAAACAATTTTCTACAATTATTTAAATATTATCTCAGAACTTGGACGAAGGAAAAAACTGAAAATTTGATTTTTTTCCAAAAAAAAATCCTTCGTCCAAGTCTTGAAGAATTGTATCTCAAAGACCTGTGTGGAATTTCAGGGAGATCGGTTCCGTAGTTCTCGAGAAATCTTGCCAACCGACTTCAAACACACAGTTTCGAGAAAAAAGCGTTTAAAGACGCACTTAGCCAGCTCGCCACGAGCGCACAAGTTCTCAAGGCTGTATCGCCGAAACTATTACTCGGATATATTTGAAAATGTAGAACCATAGTCTAGGGATATTGTAGAATTTAATAAGAATATAAAAAAAATCGAGTTTTTGAAACCCGTAAACCCATGTAACCCCTTAATACACAGTTGCATTTCTTATAACACAAAGGGGTATAACAAGATATTTATCTCAATTTTGATTGGTCAGTTTGAATGTAGCTACGGCTAGAAGAAGTTCGATCTCAACCATTTCTTCGATTATTGTAGGGTTACCTTGGACAGTAATCTATGTCAAATTTCATGAAAATATATGACTTGAGTTCTATTAATTAGTTTGTATAGTAGTTATGTCTTACAATGGTCTTATATCGACGATTCCAAGAAATGAACAAATTCTTGGGGAGAAAAGCACGCGTGTTAAATTTCAGACCGATATCTCAAAATCTCAATGCTTAATTCGCGTATATAAAAACATGCAGATAGACGGATGTGACTACATAGACTCAGCTCATCATGCTGATCATTTAAATTTGTATATACATATATATATTCTAGGGTCTCCAATGAAACAATCATTATTACATCGTTTCCAACATACTGTAGCTTTCTCTAATCTTAAAATAGTTTCAGTAACTTTGTAAAATGACATATGGCGCTAAATTACTTTAGGGTAGTATTGATGGATCATCACTTTAGACCAAAAAGCACATACTCCTAGACAAAAGGCAGCTTGGCAACATTGTGGAGGTCATCACAGGGTACCTACTTTAAGATTCCACCTTCAGAAAATGGGAAAAGTGGATTCGGCATATTGCATTACCTATGAGAAAGCCAATGCCTTCAGCCGGAGGAAAAGAGAAATATTTTACGGATCCCAATACTACAACTAAGGGGCATTGGGCAGCTGGTGTGAAATAGAATAAGGTTATTCATCAAATCCTCTGAGTTGTTGAATAAGACTTAAATCAGTTACCAACGGGGAGTACAATGCGATTAAGTGCGGCCGTTGCGTTCCGGTCTCCCTATTCAACCAACCAACCAAACATGGCGTTATATTCGCGTTGCTTTAGTCGGAATTCGTCGGGACAATTTTCCTACCAAGAAGTTATTTATAATACATACATATATACACTGTAAGGTGTACTCTTCAATAAATTTTTAAGTAAATCATTGTGTTTTTAAAAATTTTCAACTCTAAAAGCAAAGTAAACAAAAGTAACATGAAAATAAGTTTATGCATATAGTAATTTATAGATCAATCTGTTTATCTATTATCCCTAAATGTTAACACAATTTTCCTCTTAAACTCGTATGTATTGCAACAACACGAAAGAGGATATATTCATAAATTCAATGTGAATAGTGAAACAATCGTGACGAATACAAAATGTGTCTTCACGTTTCAGCCAACAATATTCATATTGTCAATAAATCATTTGACAAGTTCTTACACTTAAGAAATTTGAGAAACAAAATAGAGCGCAAAATGCAAATGAGGTCATTCGCTACTTATGTTTAATTTGTCGCATTTATACATAGAAACCTTATCGACTTGGAAAAAACAGCTTTTAGTGAAACCCTCTAGCAGCAGGCGCCCGCAAAAAACTGGCATTCTACAATGGAAATATGTATATCCTCAAATGTTTAATGCATTGCCCCTGAAGTTATGCTACGTTTCACACAGGTTCATAAGGGAGAAGTAAGGGGCGGAAGAATGGTGCCTCGAATGTATTCCAAGCGAGAGTCCCAATTTTCGAATTGCTTTTTGTAGCAATTTGGGAATGTATGACAGGAATAACGCCGTCATATTCTCTTCCAATTCGTCAATCGTCTCGAGCCTATCTGCGTAGACAAGCATCTTCACATAACTCCACAAACACTAGGCCAGCGGTGTTCAATCGCACGATCTTGGTGACCGTGCCACAGGCTCACAACCTGAGATATTGCTCTCACCAAAAACTATCCTTCAATAAATCGATTGTTTCGTTACCTGCATGGCAGTCAAAGAAAAGAATTGGCTTATTTAAAAACATATGTATAAAAAACACTCGCCACTGGTCTGTCATAAAGGCCAAATAATCTGCACTGGAAATATTATTTTTTCATTAGTTCAAGCCTTGTCACTGAAGATATTCCATATTTCTTCACCAGATTGTTCACTTCCGTCAGACAGGTGCTGCAAAAGTACATATCCGCTGAGTAAAAAATGTGCTTCTTGTAATTTAAAATGCTTAGAAAGTATATGTACAGACACTCAGACATCGACATATGCAAGTAAAAATAAATTTGCGACGACTGAAGGCGCAAAAACGATGTCGCTAGTGGATAATGGTTTAGTAAACCGTATTTTAAACGGTTTTAAGGTTAAAAGCAACTGTTACGCTACCTTGCACTTTAGGCAGCATAGAAGATTTTCGTAGTTCCAAATCCAATTGTCGACATGTGATTAATTAGATACTTGTGTAGTCCACCAATCTTTAGCATTTTTTTATGCTTTTTTAAATTTGCTGTAAAGTCAATTCCTTGTTTCTATTCAAATGCTATTTGCTTTTGCTTGAGTAAACACTGTGCGACGTAATCGGCCCTCATTTTTGGCTTACTTTTTAATCTATTCTGTCACTTTTGTTTGCTAATCGCATTTTTCGTTCTGCATTCGCCAAACAATTCACCATGTCGAATTTCTACACAAAAGTGGGTCTTACACACCGCCGCAACAATTTGACAATTGACTTCGTTTTATTTTATTTTTACTTATTAACTATTTTTATATCTATTTTATGTAATTTTGTGATAAATAAAATTTTTTTTCTTGTTTTTTTTAATTACTTCTTATTACTTTAGTTTTCAAGTCATGTATACATATGTGCATACATATAGATGTATGTATCTACATACAAATATCTTCATTTATGACATACGAAATGCAACTGTTATCCAATTAAATGTTGTTGCAATAAACCTAAAGGCATGTAGATTCAGCGAGGTGTGCGGAAAATAATAATGGTGCAACTGTTTTTCATAACGAACTGTCATGCAATTTTGTCGCATGCAATCGAAACTGTTATAATGTTTGGCAGCTGTAAAGAAAAGCTAGAAAAGCTGTTATTAAGAGACAAAAACGCATATAAATACATAATGAGCACAAAAAAGAATAATATTGACGGAACACCTTGTCAGATCAACTGCTTACAAAAGCTAAATTGATCAGTCAGATAACGGATTTTTTATCTTGATGGAAATTTTTGATGCAGAAACTGCTTTTAATATATCAGATTACGGTTTTTTATATTTTTTTCAATAATTTTTTTTGATAGGAATAGTTACGTGGGCTTCCTCGGGTAAAAAAAAAGCATTTTTTCTAAACAATTTTTCTCATATAAAATATTTTATTAGAACTTTTATTGGTTCAAACATACACTATCAACAAAGAAATTTAAAAATTTAACTCGGCCATAGCAACGCCATTTCCGGTAACCCCTCCTCCTTACAGGATTATCTAAAATGAAAAACAAAATATGTGTTTTAGTTAAAACCTTAACTTATAACTTGGACGAAGGAAAACAAAATCTGAAAATTGGATTTTTGGCAGACATTTTTACAAAAAATTAAAAATTTCAGCGAAAATTTCGCGACATTTGGTTTTTTCAAATAGTTGTAGCCGAAGAAAAAATCCTTCGTCCAAGTCTTCAAGAACTGTATAGCAAGGACCTGTGTAAAATTTTATGAAGATCGGTTGAGTAGTTGTCGTAAAAACTTGCCAATCGACCTCAAAAACACAGTTTCGAGAAAAATGTGTTTAAAGACGGCGCACTTAGCTCAGCTAGCCTCGAGCGGACAAGTTCTCAAGGCTGTAGCTCCGAAACTTTTACTCGGATCAACTTGAAAATTTAGGACAATATTCTAGAGGTGTTGTAAAATTTAATTAGGTAATAAAAAATATCGATTTTTTGAAACCCGTAAATCCATGTTACCCCTTAACACGCTTTGAAATGGCGTGAGCCTTCTTTAACTCATTAAATTTGATTTCATATGCTTACTAATTTTTTCATGATCTCTCTAACAACTAAAAATTGTATGCAGCTAGTATTTAGAAAACATATACTATATTCATAAAATTCACACCAAAACCACTCATAACTAACCAAAGCGCACAAACGCACCTTAAGCAACATATCACTGGTGAGAAACAGCCCAACATTGTTGTTCATTCTCTAGAATTCTTCATTGTCTCACCCTGTGTTTGCTAAATAATACAAATCAATCAAAATGCTTTTATAATCGATTTAAAACGAAAATAAATTGCTAAAAACGTGCACGTGACTTCGTGCGCTCAGGGTCGTCTCGCTATAAACAAATTGATATGTGGACAAAGCATTTGCACTAAATGAGTGAACAATATGCGATTGTTACGATTCGTCAATCAATGAAATCCACTTAATTATTAAATAATAGAAAGGCAGCGATGCAATTGTGCAAATAAACCACATATAACGGTAAAACAAATGCAAGGGACTAATGCTGAAGCTATTTATAACAAGTCTACTTTATTGACAGTTAGGAGATGTAATCTATGTTATTGCACAATGGATTAAAATTAAAAAAATGTTAAAATAACTTCAGCTGAGAACACAGCAAAATGACGAGAATGAGTAACGAAAGTTTAGTAAAAAATCAAAAAAATTGGAAGTTGAGTTTTTTATTATTTACGATTCACTACATCATATTTTCAGCTTCCGCTGTCCAATATATCCAGTAAATAACCATTTCATAACAAAAACAAAAGTATTGTTTTAAGTTATATTATTTATTAATTAGTTTTAATCAATTTAAATTCACTTATACTTAATAATTATTAAAATTAATTTGTATATTTCGGTTTTAGATTCATACAGTGAACTTATATACAGTTAACCTGTCTAATATATACAGCAAATAAGATTAAGCGCATAAGTCCACTGAAAACAAAAATAGCATAAGTTAAAACTCTATTTTTTATACTTTAAAGAATTGTACTTATTAAAAACTCTACGAGCGGATAGAATTTTTACAAATACCTAATTATATATGTATGTATAAAAATTAGCTAAATGAAATTTCTTTAAATATTGTTTTATTACGTAAATATCATTTTATTTACAAAAGTGTTTTTTTTTTATAGAAATTTGTAACAATTAAAAATTATGATACTTTAAAAGTATAACAAAATCATTATTTTTTATTGGGTTGAGTCTTAAATATGAAATATTAAGGTTTTAAGTGCCATAAAAAATACAGAAAATAAAAAAAAATATATATTAATAAAAAAATAACTATAAAAAATAGAGGCTGGTTATTATAACTAAAAACAAAAAAAGGAATAAATAAATATATAAAGAAAAATATAAGAAATCAAATAATAATTATTATAAAAATATTAAAAAAATAAAAATATTGTATTTTTAATAAAAAATTAAATTTGAATAAAAATAAAATATCTTTGATCTTTTTATGTTAATTATTTTTTATATTTTTTAAATAAAATATTATGTTTTAATTTTTAATATTTTATTACTACAAATAAAAACAGAAATAAATAAATCTATAAAGAAAAAATAATTATTATGAAATTAAAAAAATATTTATAAAAATTATTTTATTCTTAATAAAAATTAAAATTTAAATATAATAATCAAAAAAATAAAAACAAATCTAAAAACAAAAAATTAAATAAATAAAAATAGAAACAAAAAAATTACTATTATGAAAATAATCAAAAAATAAAAAAATATATATTTTTAAATAAAAATATTACATATTTGATTATTTTTATATTAATTACAAATAAAAAAAAATAATTAAATAAAAGTTTTACATTTTCAATTATTTTTATATTAATTATTTTTTATATTCATAATTTTTTATTTATTATTTTTCTTTCTTGTTTTTTTTGTGACTTTTTTATCACTTATGCTATGGAAGAATTACAAAATCATACAATTGTTAATTAAATAAAACACTTTTAAATTTTTTCTTCAATTAACAATTTTTTAATATATACATACATATATGTACATATATAAATATTTTTAATTTTTATCGAACCCAACAATTTTGCAAATTTTTTTCGGCCAAAAATTAATTAAATAAACCTTTTTAACCTTTTTCGTTTAGATAACGATTTTATGTATAGTTTTTTTTCCATTTTGTTTGAATTTAGCAAATTTTTTCAGCAAAAATTTCTTTTTGAAATTAAACTATATTAATTAAAATATTTCATGAAAACACTACATTATTTAAAAGAAAATAATTAGGATACATTTTTTTTAACAAATAATGATTGATTATAATAATTTTCCTAAATGAAAAAGTACCAAATTCCAATAATCTTGTTTGGGTTCTGTCCTCTTAGTTACTTGCTTTACACTTAAAACAAAAAAAAAACGCTTCCAAACAACTAAAACTAAACTTATAAAGTCGAAACTACATAAAATCTAGCATTTATAGACTATACCTAAATCCCTAAATAATTTAAATTTTTAAATAATTTAATTTTATATTCAAATATATAAATATAATTTTATGGATTTGACTAACTCACTATTTTTTAAAGAAAATTTTTTATAAACTAATTTGTTTGTGCTTAAAGTATAATGTAAGATTTTCGAATTACTGAATTTTTTTATACAAATTACTCAAATAATATGCTAAAACGTAAGAGGAAATCGTGATCGACTTCAATGACTCTAACTCAACATTATGCACTAGTAAATGCCGGCAATTAAATATTAAACTACCATTTAACACACCACACGCATTTCACCACATTTTTTTTCACCATAATCAGTACAATCCCGATGGCGTATCCGTCACCTTTGAGCCTTGCGTACAGGAGCGCGAGCGCATCGTTATCGCTGTCGCACTGCCGCCCGGCTGTGGCGTGGGCTGTGCCGCATTGCTATGCTGTATCAGCACGGTCACATTATTGCCACTAACGCCAGCGCCGCCGCCTCCAGCGCTACTGCCGCAACTTAAACGCAACGCTGGATTACTGCCAAAATAAATCTGTTGATTGCTGCGCGATTTTTCACGCACCACCTGTTGCGCTGCCGGCGACATTGCGCTGCTGCCATCCAAAAGCGTTTCAGGGCCGGTTGAAGCGAATGCCGCCTCTAGGCGCTCAACATTCTTGGTGACGCGTCGTGCTTGCAATGCGGCCGTCACATCTGGTTTGGGGTACTTTTGTGGCGTGTTCATGCCGGTCATAAAGAAGACACCGTTGAAATGTTGCGCCGGCGCTTGTGGTTTCTTCGCTAGTAGCGGTGGCGGTGGTGGTGCCGCTACTGACATGCTTTGGCGTTTGATGGCAGCATTATTGTTGTGATGGTGATGCTGGTGCTGGTGCTGATGTTGGTGTTGGTTGCTCGCCTCGCGGAAAGCCTTCATTGTTGGATCGTCATCACTGTGACGCGCATCCATTATAACGTCGAGTAGCTCACGTGTGGTGCTCGCATTATAGGCGGTGGTGTTTGCGCTCACCTCCGGTATATCTGGTGATTCTATGCTATATGGCTTGTCTATTTCGGGCATATCATAGTCGGTTTCATCGAAAAATGTTTGCAATGCTGTAACGCGTTCAGCGGCGCCAGGATCACCATGATTCTGTAACATCAGCATGCCATATTCGGAGCCATCCAACTCGGAACCGTCTGCCTGAGAGACGAGATGTGCGAGCGAACGCGATTTGCGCGGTGGCTGTGGCACTATATTGACCGGCACAATATCCTTTTCCTTTGCAACTTTGGTTTGACTGAATTGCTGCTTGATTTGGTGTTTTTGTTGCTGCAGTTGTTGTGTTGTTATCTGTTTCTCTGCCTCGCTAACGACCTGATCCAGCTCTTGCATGACGTCCTCAATGGTGGTAGCTGTGCCGGTGGCAGCGCCACTATCTCCCGTTGAGTTATTCGGTGATTTGGATTTGTTTTTGTGATGCTGCTTGGCTATCAGGGAAGCGCTGGATTTCTGCGGCAAAACCAATATGGGCACTGGACTAAGGGAGGGACCCGTCTCTGAACTGCTGATACCTTCATCCTCATGTTCACTCTCATTTTTACCGGGCGGCACATGACGTGGTAATGCCACTGGTTGTTTATCCAGGGACTTGAAGGTGTTTTCATTCTGAGCACCTTGCAGGCGGAAGATTTCGCGCTGTAATTCGGCACAACGTTCTTGCAAACGACGTTCCATTGACGTTAGAACTGTTTTCTCCTCGTGTAGAATCTAAAACAGATTAAAGATGTTGTTGATAGTAAGATAAACCTGAATTTATATGGGCTTAAGTGGGTTCTGCTTACCTGCACTCGTCGCTCCAGTATCACCATTTGACTTCGCACGCGGTCGGCCTCACGCGCTTGCGTGATCATTTTGTCAACATCCACATACAATTCGTGGAAGCGTTTGATCTCGTTACGCAAATTTTCCACCCAAGATGAGGCGGGTGATATAGTCTAAGGAAATTTATTTTATTATAAAATTGTTTATGAAGGAATGGTCTAAAGCCTGCCTCACCTTTGCTAGACAACCTGGCTCAAAACCGGCCTGGAATAGTTCCGCTTGTAGATATAAACGTTGCTGTAGATTTTCAGAACTCTCCAGAAAGGAATTTATAAATCTGGGAAATAAATTTTATATAGAAAAACGGTATTATTTCCAATAATTAGAACGATGATTTTTCAAAATAATAAGTAAAATTTGCTTTCATTCCAAACTTACTTGACGCCCACAGCTTGCAGTTCTCCTGAACCACCGCCACTGTTCAGCATGCCCACAAGCAGGCGAAAACGTACGGGCTCACTGCAGCGCAAACGCAAAGTCGACATAGCCTCCGAGACGGCCGTGTGACCGGCTGTGACTGATTTTTGTGAACCATGACCCAACGCCGTTTTATCGCACGCGGCAGACATTAATTGCATGGCCAAAATGCGCGCACGTATACCCTGACCAGTCGCCGAGGAAGCCAAAGGCATCAAGCCGACAGGCGTTGTGCCCAAACGCGCGGTCGCATCCAATGAACGGGAGCAGCAAATGCTGAGACATTGTCTAAGAAAAGAAGAAAATACATAAATATCGAAAACGTTTAACCAGAATCTATAAAACGAGGAGAGAGGAAATAATTAGTTAGTTGACTTACAGACAAGCTAGTTCGTCAAGTAAAGCGCGCCTTTGGTACGATTGCGGATTTCGTGGCATTGTGGCGGTCATCTGATTCGGTGGCACAGCGGCATTGCTCGACTGCGAGAGTTGTATAGCGCGGAGCACTTCGAGCAGTAGACTTATGCCGTCGGAAGGTGTGGCCACAAATTCCTGCACAAAGCTGTGAGGCAAAAAAATGTTTACAGGAAATTTATAAAAAAAAAATAATTAAGGTATGCTACCTTGGAAAAGAGACGCGTAAATCCGCGCGCAGTTTTATGAGTAAATCGGTGACTGAGGCAAACTGTCGTAAGGACATCTCGCCTTCACTTTCAGGCGCTGCCGGTATGGGACTTCTAAGCGTGAGACAGATAATAATATATGTGAAAATGATTTTCGTAACATATGTAATCAAACAAATTTATAGTCATAAATAATAATTCATAAAAAATTGAATATATGTATATTAGAATATTTACTTGTATTCTGCATGTTTATGTGGTAAAGTCGACGATTTGTGGCTGTTTTCTTCTTTAGCTGTAGTTTCGTTGTTGTTATCGTATATAGAACGCACATTTTGACCACTCTGTCGTTTGCCAAATTTTTTCAACGATTGCACGTAGTCCTCGGGATTATAAACTGGAGGTCGTTGGTTTTCCTGTGGAGATAAGAATTATATTCAAATCAAATAATAATTATTAAAAATTAATGTAATGTAATTTTAGCATGGATTTTGCAGACTAGTCGCATTTTCTGTTATATGCATAACACTGTTACTTGAAATTGATGTGGTGAAAATATAAGCGCGGGGCGGAAAGCATGCTTTGTGCAGAAGGAGTATAACATCCTCGATAGTATAGTGGTCAGTATCCCCGCCTGTCACGCGGGAGACCGGGGTTCAATTCCCCGTCGGGGAGATAAGTGAAATTTTTTTCGTTTCTTTTTTAAAATTTTTTTAAGATAAATAATCTTGAATATTGAGTTAAAGATAAAAACAGAATTGGTCTCAAATATAGATTAAGAACTTTTTAAGACGTCAAAAAAAGAAAATACTCACAAATGTAGATGTATTTCAGTTTTTCTCATATCGAAAATATATTTGAACTTTGCGAGGAGCAAAATGATAATTTTTAGGCTTGAATGTTACGTCTTGTGCCTATTAGTTATAATGATTTCTTTGTTTTGTCCTTATCATTAGCTAACCAATCTAACTAAGCAACGTTTTCTCAAAGTTTGGTTAGCAGCCATCTGTCCGTTAAGTTCTGGTTAACTTAGCCAATACTCCTTCTTGTTGTAAACAACCTTTTTTTTAATTAAAGCTTAACTGATAGAAACTGCCAAACAGAATTGAGAAAATTGCCCTGAGTTAGCTAAATAAATTATGAATTATTGGACATTTGTCATTCGACACTGCTAAGTTAACACTCCCGTATTGTCTAGTGGTTAGGATATCCGGCTCTCACCCGGAAGGCCCGGGTTCGATTCCCGGTACGGGAAAATTTAATTTTTTTTTGTTATTTTAATAATTAAAAATTTGAAAATCTTCTAATTATAATTATCTTTAGAATAACTCAAAAAAATAAATTTTAAAAAAGTATTAATAATTTTAAAATTATCAGTCCATAAGAGTTTGGAATTACAATACATAATATTTTTATAAGTTCAAAACACATCGCTCTTTAAATTTTAAAACATATTTTCTCATTAAAAATTGTTGAAGGAAAATCTTACAAGTTTATCGAAGATTTGTTCAGATGTTCTGCCAAAATGATTGCAAAAAAATGGAAACCAAATCCCGAAACAAGGGGACGAAAAGAAGCTCTTTCGCGGACACAGTTGAGGAAAGTTGTGGATTTGGCCCGAGAAAAGTTATATTATGCAAAAAAAAATTAAAGATGAGTTAAATCTTAGTGTTACTGCTTGCACAATAAGAAGAAAGTTGATAACAGCTAAAACCCGGCTTGTGTTTAAGAACCAAGTTCAATTTGCTGAAGAGCAGCTGCATTGGGCAGTCGAAAAATGGTGTAAAACATTGTGGTCCGAAGAAAAAAAATATGTTTTATTTAGCCCTTTTGGATACTGACAGTATGTACGGAAGTCAGTAAACGCTTCATTTGATCCTAAATATGTTTTACGGACGATAAGACATTGAGGTGCCAAAATCAATGTATGGTCTTCTCTAACTGTGGTACAGGTGCGTTATATTGGATTAAAGGAAACAGGGATGCCAAACTGTTTATTAGAATAGTGGAGTCGACTATATACCACATGCTAAATGGGAAATGCTGTTGAAATGGGTCTATCAACAAGTTAACGACCGCAACCTTACCAGCAGGTGGGCAAAAAAGTGGTTTGTTCTAAATGGATTTGAGGTTATGGGTAGGCCGGCTCAGTCACCGGACCTTAATCCAATTCAGAATCTTCGTGCACAGGTCAAAGAAGCTGTAGGAGTGTTGTGAAGAAGGAGTGTTTTGAAGAAGACGTGGATGGTCATTACTCTCGAGAAATGCAAGCGTTTGGTGGACTCCATGCCTAGGAGATGAGCAGCTGTAATATCTAACAACGGTCATTCGACGAATACTAATTATTTAAGCTTTATTTCGTATTATTATAATGAATTAACTGATTTGACATGACATGACATGACATGATGTAAAACCCTCATTACTACTATTATTGTTAGTGGAAAAGTCTTTTCGTATTTTGTCAATATTAAGAATTATTGTTTAAAAAAATATTTAAAACAATTAATTTATAAAATAATTGAAATTTAAAAATATATATTTCCCGTACCGGGAATCGAACCCGGGCCTTCCGGGTGAGAGCCGGATATCCTAACCACTAGACAATACGGGAGTGCTATTATATTTTTACATAGTGCATGTTATAACCACCACTGCCATCCAGACGGCATTTTAACTAACAGCTCCCACGTTTATTTTTTCTCACTCTTATTGTTAAAATCTGTTAAATAACAGCTGTAACTGATTGTGTTTTTAACAGCATACTGCTAAATGTTAAAGAAATCTCCACCGCTATAATTCAAATGTGCCTGACTAATATTAGCTTTTCACTGGTCAACACTTAAGCATTTGGTTTACGGTAAATATAATGAAAAGTGTATAGCCTAGAAATAAAGAATCTGCATTTGTACACACCTTGTTGAAAACAGGCTGCGACCAGCTATTCTCCGAACTTGACATTTTGTATGAAGCCATGGAGCCGTTAATGCTACTGCCACCATAATTGCTCTTCTGTGTGATTGATGGCGCGGAGATGGTTGTGGCGGCGCCAACACCACCACCTCCTGCACCCCCTATCATCGTTGTGCTGGTCATGGTGGCGCTATGCGCAGCGGCTGCCGTTAATTTCGGTGAATTTTGACAGACGCTCGGTGCCATTGGATAACCGTTTAAACGATTATGTGGCGGTCGATGATGTGTGTGATTGAGTTTATGTTGCGCCGCCAACTGTGGCTGTTGCTGCTGTGCGGTGGGCGCGTAACGTTGCTGATAATACGCGGAGATGTCACTGTAAGCAGAAATGGCAAATAGAAAATGATTACATATTTATTATTAATGAATTGAATTTTAAAAATTTTGTGAAAATAAAAAACAAAAAAACCAATTAAAACTAAAAGCGGAAAACTTTCAAATGTATCCTGGAAAATTTGTTTGTAAATTATATGACATACAGGTTAGGCCAGCTAGCGAAGGTGAGGCGCGTTTGCGCAGGCGTAACGCAATCAACTGCAAATTTGGCTGTCACATTTCACTAAAGACTTATTGAACTTTGGTTTGTGACCCGTTAGGGGTGTGCTTGTCTCGCACTTCAGTTTCGTGGATTGATTAATGCGCATTATATGCAGGCGCCATGCGTATCGTTGCAAACGCTTAATTTGTTTTCACTTTAATGTTCCCACTCTCTGCTTATACTGTGCGCGCTGACATTACTACCTTCCATTTCATAGGTGAAAATAATGAACATGTTATTGTCTGTTTTTGCTGCCCGCAATCTCCAGCACAAACACGCGCACACATATTGTCGGCTCATTTTTCAGTCGTCCTGAAACTTGTTTTACAACTCTTGTATGATTTTTTCAGCATAACTTGCGATTTATGTTCTTCGCTATTAACTTTTGAGTTTTGCTGTCTTCAGTGCCCACATGCGCGAAGCTTGCTTGGGTGGCGGAAAATTACCATTAAAATGACACTAAATGGACAGCGGGAAAAATGTTGTTATTTCAATAATTTTTCACTCACTTGTCAATTGTGTTGGGCGTAATTGTGTGTTTAATTAAGAGGTGTGAATGTAATATATTTATTTATTTATATGTGTATAAAACAATATTACTTGTAAATTGAAGATTTTATTTTTATTTGTCAAATATCCTTATAGCCATACATGTCACATATACATATGTATGTACATATGTAAAATTAAAAAAAAAAAATTCATAAAACTTGAAGTTTTTAATATTTATTTTATAAAATTTTTTGAAAAGTTCCATTCCAGATTAAAATATGCAAATAGCAAGAAAATCTTCTCAAGCTATTTTTATATTGGCTTAACAGTAGACACTACCAAAAAGTAAACTATAATAACTTCTTAATAATTTTCTAAATTCTTTTCTGTAAAATATAAAACGAAAACATTGATTTTGGTTATATCTTATGAGTTATGTTAAATAACCCGCTCTATATAAATAAAATTTATTTCCTTGTAATTTTCAAATAAAAGTGTGTCTAACCAAAATAAAGGTTACCTCCCCGGCGGGGAATCGAACCCCGGTCTCCCGCGTGACAGGCGGGGATACTGACCACTATACTACCGAGGACCGTTATCCTTTTTTCGCTTAAAGGGTGGGTTAGGTGACAAGAGTCCTTAAACAAATATATAATGTGAGAAAGAAAAGGATAACAGTATAACAGTTGTTTTGTGGAATATACAATACACTAGCAATAAGGATTAAATGCATATACATTCATACATATGTACATCCTGAATATTTAAGGATTTCTTTATTTTTAAGGTTTTGTACTAATTTTCAAATATCTTTTAGAAAAAATAATAGAAATTTATTAAACTTTTTTCATAGAGCAATCAAGTCTTTGCCAATAAATGGAAAATGCAAATTTTTATCAATCACGATGTGATTTTTTTTGTTTCCAAATCGTTTCCTTTATTTTAATATAGAAGCAATGAAAAAAGATAAAAATATTATAAAAAGTTAAGCGAACCAGTTTTCATAACTCTAAGAAATTATTATACTCTCGCAACAAAGTTGCTAAGGAGAGTATTATAGTTTTGTTCACATAACGGTTGTTTGTAAGTCCTAAAACTAAAAGAGTCAGATATAGGGTTATATATACCAAAGTGATCAGGGTGACGAGTAGAGTTGAAATCCGGATGTCTGTCTGTCCGTCCGTCCGTCCGTGCAAGCTGTAACTTGAGTAAAAATTGAGATATCATGATGAAACTTGATACACGTATTCCTTGGTTCCATAAGAAGGTTAAGTTCGAAGATGGGCAAAATCGGCCCACTGCCACGCCCACAAAATGGCGGAAACCGAAAACCTATAAAGTGTCATAACTAAGCCATAAAGAAAGATATTAAAGTGAAACTTGGCACAAAGGATCGTATTAGGGAGGGGCATATTTTGACGTAATGTTTTTGGAAAAGTGGGCGTGGCCCCGCCCCCTACTAAGTTTTTTGTACATATCTCGGAAACTACTATAGCTATGTCAACCAAACTCTATGGAGTCGTTTCCTTCAGGCATTTCCATATACAGTTCAAAAATGGAAGAAATCGGATAATAACCTCGCCCACCTCCCATACAAAGGTTATGTTGAAAATCACTAAAAGTGCGTTAACCGACTAACAAAAAACGTCAGAAACACTAAATTTTACGAAAAAAATTGCAGAAGGAAGCTGCACCCAGGCTTTTTTTAAAAATTGAAAATGGGCGTGGCCTCGCCCACTTATGGACCAAAAACCATATCTCGGGAACTACTAGACCGATTTCAATGAAATTCGGTATATAACATTTTCTTAACACCCTGATGACATGTACAAAATATGGGTGAAATCGGTTAAGAACCACGCCTTTTTTCAATATAACGCTATTTTGAATTCCATCTGATGCCTTTTCTGTATAATACGAGTATATACATTAGGAACCAATGATGATAGCGGAATAAAACTTTACACAAATACGGTATTTGAAAAATATGTAAATGACGGATAATGAAATCTCGATTATCACTTTATCGTGCGAGAGTATAAAATGTTCGGTGACACCCGAACTTAGCCCTTCCTTACTTGTTTTTTCTATGTAATGCATATATAATATGTACATGTACATATATAAGGGTGAGTAAAAGAAACGAATGTTTTTCTCACGTATTTTTTTATAAACAAAGTTTGAGCTCGCTTCAAATTTTTCTAACTGATAATGAAAAAAAAATTGAAAACCGTTCGGTCTTCCCGTTACAATCAAGAGCTCTTGCTTGGAGAGCCTTTTTTAGAGATGTCTATCAATAAATTTTTCAAAGTACGAAGCGAAAAAAAATCGCCTTTTTGACGCACCCTAATATATACATATTTTGCACCAATCCAAGCATTCGTATAATTTATTCACCTTTGTGCTACCAATTCTCTTTTACAACGGTATCTTATTGACTGTTAATATGTATGTGTGTTATGAATGTTTCCGCTTTGACAAATTTTTGAATTCCAATGCGCGGATTATGACAGTTAACCCAAAGCTTTACGGTTTATTATTGACTCCCTGTCATAAAAAAAACTTAAAAAGCCAATAAGAACAATTGCAAGTAAAAAAAAAAAAAAACAACACAAAAAACACATGAAAACGCGATTGTCATATAAAATTTTACCCACACAAACTGGTGAATGAAAAGCCAGACGTGCGGTTCTGTAGGCGTTAATCGGAATTCCATCAGCAACAGGTGACGGCTGCGTTCCGTGGCTACACTACACTAGCTAGTGACAACAAAAGCAGCGTAGAAATGCATACAATGAAGGAGATACAAAAGAACTGACGCTGAAGAGTTGGAAAACAGTGAACGATTGGTCAATAGCAACGTTGTTCGTGCAACAATGCTTCACCGCTTTAATTTGCTGTATAGACCACTGGTGTTTGCTTTTAACATAGTCCAAGCCAAGTCGTTTTGGCGGTGGTTTTTGATGCTTTCACGAATTCTTCTTTGATCAATTCAATAATTTGTAAACTTCTTTCTGCTCATGCGTGCCTCTCTATTAATATTTCCAAAGCATTGTCATTCATCATAATTTTTTATTAAGTCGTAAAATTATTATGCGCTTGTTGTTGTCGGTAATCGATCGATAGCAATCAGGCGCACATTTTTACGTTTACCCACATATATTTTTTATACTTTAGCATTGCATTGTTCTAGGTGTCAGTACATTTATAAGCAAGTGGTGAACATGCGTTCTTTAACAAAATCTGCGGCTTCTAAGTCATAATGCAATAACCCATAACCTGAATTTAAGGGTTTTTAAATAATTTTTATTCTTCTCTACTTCTTTATTTATCGTTAACTTATTTAAAAATTTTGATTTAATTCAGCTCTCACCAGTTTAGTATGCAAACTTGCAACTCTGCTCATATTTCATTATTAAAATTTCCTTGAATTTCATGGCAGGCCTTTCTTCGGAATAAAATTTTCCTTTAAAATATTTATATGCACATCTGTACGTATGTTTTTATGGAAATGTCAGCTTAAGCTTTTTCCTACCCATGCCTTTCTTGCCTTCATTTTTATTGCAACAATTTCATATGCTGTATATGTGGCAACAGCAATTATCGCCCATGCACGTGACTCTCATACACAAAGCGTACTTTTTTATTATCATTGCTGGCTGTTTGTTTTAATAATTCAAAGTATAAGTGAAAAATTTTGTGTTTGCATACAAATATACAGTTTTTAATATTTATTGCGTTTAAATTACACCATTCAATAGGTTCAATGCACTTTTAAATATTAATTTTTTTATGCCGTACTTTTTATATATTTTTTGTATGCATAAACTGAATATTGCAAAAAGAAAATTAAAATTATTGTCAAAGTCGCTAGCCAACAAATTCTTGAATGAAATAGCTATAACACCATGTACGCAACAGTATCACCATACGCACACAACAGCACCACCATATGTACGCAACAGTATCATTGCTAATAACAGCCAAAGATAAGCAACAGTACGATGGGTAATAACAGCAAATGATGAGACATTCTCTGCTACATTTCTCTGTTAACAAATTAACAATATACAAGAAGTTGTTACAATACAACTCTGTAAAGTTTTACATAGCGTGCTGCTATTAGTTAAATTGATTCAGTAACGAATTGATCCATGCATATCCCATATGGTCTAGTGGCTAGGATATCTGGCTTTCACCCAGAAGGCCCGGGTTCGATTCCCGGTATGGGAAGCTTTATTTTAACTTTCTTGCAAATAAATTATTAATGTTTATAATTATATGTTGTAGTTTCAAGCATGAAATAACTGCTCAATTAAAATATAAATAATTTTTTCGCTTTATGGCGTAATTTAAAATAATAAAAGACTCCATTTTGAATATAAAAAAATTGACAAAATTATTAAATATTATATATATGTATGTATGTACATATGTATGTATTATATTTAAATATATGCATGTATAATATCTACTGTTAATCTGGAATGTTCTATATTCATGGCAACCATCTGGGTTTGCTCGTCGAACAGCTGCTGTCCGGAAAGTGCTCTCCTGTTCAACAAAATTAGTCCAACGAACTAATTATATGAAATTTCAAAATTCGCTTGCCAGTAAACAAGGATTGAAAAATCGGCTGTGGAAAAAAAGTTAGTTTGCCAGTAAACAAGGATTGAAAAGCCGGCTTTAGTAAAGTTGTGCGACAGATGCGAAAACTATTACCGAACTGCTGTGAGCATATTGAACGCTTAAAACTATTTTCGAAGGTCTACGTGCATTTTCGTATTGCTAATTTAAAATTTTAGGTTATCACGTTTGATCAGCAAATCAATTAGTTTAAGTTACATTATTTTTAATTATTTTTTCTACACTTTAAGAAAAAATGTGAACACAAATCGAGTAAGTTTTTTTTTGATTCGAAAATGGAATAATTTCTGCTCTAATAATTCTTTTTAAGATGCCATAGTTTCTAAGCAGTTTTCGGCAAAAGTGTATGACAGAGAAACAGCATAATTTCTAAAATAAGTAAAATATGTATTTCAAATCCACAGCCATCGACACGAAATAGTATTTTACTTTCAAAAGAACATATGTATGTAGGTTTTTTTCTGAGTATAGATATGGTACCTTCTAGAAGTCAATACAGTTTGCAAAAATAAATTTCATATTTCCGAGCTTAAATAAATGTACTTGTATATGCGTAAACGATGAGCTTTTAAGATTACCATATACATATTATACTAGTATACCATACTCTATATAATCTAACTAACGAATTTTAATTAAGACACTTTCCAAACACCCAGGTGTGATAATGTAATCAATGTACACATTTTCTAATCATTTGTTGTTTTGCAAAAAATTTACTATAAAAGCGGAATTCTTTACTCTGGATAGACATAAGTTTACTGTTAACAGATAACGCACCACGCAAACAAAATGAAAGTTTTAGCCTTCTTCATTCTCGCTTTGGCTTTGGCCGCTCCAGCCTTCGGCAAAACTTTCACCCGTTGCTCCTTGGCTGTTGAGCTGTACAACTTAGGTGTACCAAAGGATCAATTGGCGCGCTGGACTTGCATTGCAGAACACGAGAGCTCCTATCGCACCGGTGTTACAGGCCCAACCAACTCCAACGGTTCCAACGATTACGGTATCTTCCAAATCAACAACTACTACTGGTGCCAGCCTGCCAACGGTCGTTTCTCCTACAATGAATGTAATTTGAGCTGCGATGCTCTGTTGGCCGATAACATTACCGACTCTGTGCGCTGCGCACGCAAGATCCAAGGACAACAGGGTTGGACTGCATGGGCCACCTGGAAGTACTGCAATGGTACACTGCCCAGCATTGACTCATGCTTTTAAGTTTTCGTAGACTGTTTTTTTGATTAATATTTATTGAAATTAAATAGATAAAAAGAAACCATGTTTGTTGAGTTTGCTACTTTAAAATGGTGAAAGGACCGTAGTGGTTCTTTTGTAGTAATCAGATAGATTAAGCTTTTGGTCTTCATTGGCGTCTTGCATTCTAGCACTGAAGCTCGCGTGCGCTAAACAGTCGCTAATTATTGTTGTTGGTCGACGACCAGTTCCGGTGCGACTGCGAGGTTCTTCTGGCCTAGAGTAGAACACAAGAGATCTACTGAGCTACTTTCACTCAGCAAAGCACATCACTGTCCAATAAGCGGTAAGACTTAAGATTTCGTCCGACACTAGTTGTCAAAGTTGTATGGGGAAGGGTAAGGTGGAAGCATCTGGGCACTTTCTCCTCCATTATCCAGTCTTTGCTAGACTGAAGTTGAAACCTCTTGATAATTTTGCTAACGGCGAACCAGAAGATAAAGCCAAAACTCATGTTAACCTCCTCAATATATTTGTGATAGGCTCAAAGCGCTTTGTCGATATGTAAGGGTTTTAAGATCCAGTATATTGAAGTTTATAGGTACTACAACGGATCGGCGTTCTAAACTATCCAAGTGAGATCCTTCTTAAGATCGAGCTTTTAACCTAACCTGACCTTATGTTCAAACGAAGTGTTGCGAAGGATTCCGAAGGGCAAACCACTCGATGTAGGCGTTTCTATAAACAATTTTTAACAGGTAAAAATATATTTTTTCTTTTCAGCTTTTTAATTTTATTCATTATTAAGCCAACATCAGTTTATCAAAGCTTAAAAGCATGAGTCAATGCTGGGCAGACTACCACTGCAGTACTTCCAGGTGGACCAAGCAGTCCAACCCTGTTGTGCTAGTATTTTGCGTGCACAACGCACAGAGTTGGTAATGTCATCGGTCAACAGAGCATTACAGCTCAATTTGCATTCATTGTAGGAGAAACGACCGTTGGCAGGCTGGCACCAGTAGTAGTTGTTGATCTGGAAAATACCGTAATCGTTGGAACCGTTGGAGTTGGTTGGGCCTGTAACACCGGTGCGATAGGAGCTCTCGTGTTCAGCAATGCAAGCCCAGCGCGCCAATTGATCCCTGGGCACACCTAAGCGAGACATCTCACGCGCTAAAGAGCAGCGGTTCAAAGTTATGCCCAAGGCTGGAGCGGCCAAAGCCAAAGCGATAGTGAAGAAGGCGAAAACTTTCATTTTGCTACGTTAAATGCTGACACAAAACTAATGATTAAGCTGAAGAATTGGCGCAGCTTTAATAGTAAATTTGGTGCAAAAATTTAATACTGTAATTGCTTTCGCTGAGTAGAGTGGTGTGTTGAGCGATAAGTTTATTATATATGCCGTCATTGATGATTGATGAAGAAAGTGTTTAGTCTTAATTAGCGCCCTATATGTAGACTGTTATCTATCATGCCTTATCTTAGTCTGCATATTTATTTGTATTCATTACAAAGTAATGTTGTTATTTCGCAAACCGATATTGATTTTGTAATGAGGGATTTCTTGTGCAGTTTTTGTTTGTATGTACTCATTGATTTTGAAATATCGGGGAACTTAGTTCAATAAAACACCTGTTGTAGTCTGAGCACTAAAGTGGCAATTTTCCACAGAAATTTCTCTTGCGAAAAAATGTACATATATTCCCATTCCCAAATTGCATCAAGTAATTGTAACGCTTTACTGTGACAGCAACATTCAATTATGAGCGGCTTTCAATTGAAGTTCACTTGCAAATATTTCGCATTGCACAGGCGCGCGATATTTGCGTGCAGTTTGAATGGCAATGTAGCGGTGGGTTGTGGATAATTGAAAACGGCTTTCGACTATGCGACTACAAAATGCCTAGGCATGTAATTGCGCTGAGAAAGAGGAAGCAGACGCGTGCGCAATAAAGAGAAGCGTGAGGCGCGGCATTGCATCGGCGCAACACAACAACAATATATTAGCAACATTTGGCTGTTGGAGGTGGCAGTGGCAGCGGTGGGTGTTTATGGCTGCTTTCGGTAGCCGCGGTGGGCGTGAACGAACACAAGTGCATAATTTGGCTGAGCAGCGGTGGGCAATGTTCGCATCGTTTGGCCGCGTGAGCAATGAATTATGCGAAATATAAGCGAAATACTGTTTTATTTCATTTTATTTATGGTTATATATTGCTTAAAAGCGTGTAGAAGTAATTTCGCAAAATGGCATTGTTTAGCTTTTTCCGTGATTTGATTGAGGGAACGATGGCATAGGAAGTTGGGTAGGCAAAAAATCCACTTCCAAACTATAATTGCTGGAAAAATGTAAAAATTCAAATTTTTAATGAAATTTAGAAATAAGCAATATATGCACATACATACATACATACATCAAAATTATTAATTTGAAATCAAATTTTGATGATAGTCTTTTTTTTTGTGTTAAATACATTTTATTTGCAATCTATTTTAGTAAATAAGAAGCAAATTTGATAACAAAACCATAGATAGTTAATTATGTATTAATGATGTTAGTTAATTAATAACAAAATGCAGGGAAATACAAATTTTTCGAGAATTTTCGAAGAATTATTTGCTAATTTAATACTACTTATTATTTTTCATGCTTTTAGTAAAGTACCAGTGGCGTAAGCGTAAACAAATTTCAGGGGATTTTCTCTTAAATGTTTCACGTTAAAAAAGTAATGATATTGTTATAAATAGTTAGTGCTGCCACGTGTATTTTTAATACTATTTTTTATCGTTTAATACTATAATGCACTACGACATTTATTCTCTAAAATTGTAATTGAACCCTTGAAATCCCCCTTTGCGTGCGCCTCTGTAAATTATGTATTAAATTTTTTTCGAAGCAAATTTTTCTGTTTTTGTTTATGTTAATTTAGGGGGGTGTTTGAACCCCTAAAACTCCCCTTTGTGTACGTCCCTGTAAATTATGTATTACAGTTTTTTTCCAGGCAATCTTTTCAGTTTTTGATTTTGAAATTAATTTAGTGGAGTGTTTGAACCCCTAAAATTTCCTTTTGCGTTCGCCCCTGAAAATTTATATATTAAATTTTATTTTTAAGGAAATTAAGTATTATATTAATATTTTTTTATTTAATTATTTTTATAACACTCCTATTAATTTTAATTTTTCAATTATTTATAATTTAATTTTTATTATTATTTTTTAATTACTTAATTAAATTTAATCTATTATAATTTTTTAAATTACTTTCGAGTAAAATAGGCGGTACTTTTGTAAAAAAAAACAGAATTTGGACGTGTTAATTATTTTTTATTTTATAATTTTTTTTTTTAATTTTATTGGTTTCTAATTACATAAGGGTAGTTCTGAAACAAAATTTGGTTTAATGTTATAATTTTATGTGCAATAAAAAATTATTGTATTAATAAATTAATGGTGTTTTTTTTTTTAAATCAACAGTTACTATATGTATTAAGACAAATGTAGTTTACGAATCCGAAGTTAAAAACAAATTCTGTATATTTTCCATTTAGTTGATACAAAAGTCGTGCCAAATATTCACCATTCAAAAAGAAATCTTTCAAAAAGAAAGAAAAAATTAATATTAAAAAAAAAAAATTTAGAAATTGAACAAGAAATTGAATGACTAAGATTATAATGATAACTCGGAAAATAAACTAAAAATAAAGTTCAAAACTCATTTGAAGCCAACGACAGTAGCTAAAATATAATGGCGCAGACAATCGTGCTGATAAAAGCGTCAGTAAAAACGCGCAGGCGCAGCATGCATCTGCTTTTCTACACGTATGTATATGCATATGGTGTATACATATATACTATACATACATATGTATATATGTGCCTACTACTCGCACTTGCAGTCTTAGACTGTGTGAATTGCACATAGTCACCTTTTGCGGTTTCTTCTGCAATGCCGTTGTAACTTCATGACTTCGAATTTAACTGCGATTCCAAAATTTACGACTAACTATTTGCGAATTTCGCACGACTACTATGTGTGTACAGATTTTGTGATTTTTCTTTGCAAAAGAAGCAGTTAAAGCAACTTTCTATTGCAAAAGATTATCAACTGAAAATAAACAAAATATGGAAAATTGTGGTTTTATACACTTTGGTAGCAAAGAAAGCAAAAATTATTGCATGCATATAGGCGCATATGTTTTAAGCTTTAATCTTCAGCGTATATGCCCACTTTTCAATTTATTATCAGTTTCAAAAGTCATAACAGCCTTTTAGCAATTTAAAATAATTAGTTGTTGATATTTTGGTTGAGGCATCAAACAATACTTGGTTGCATTGCTTAGCGGTAAGTGATCATTATCGCGCTGAAACCACTTAAATTTAAAAATAATTTGAAAAACGGCAATAAATAATATCTCTGGTATCGATGGAAACCACATATATGTACATGTGTATGAATTGATAAAAGTATTGGTGATTACTTTGGAGTTTTTGAATGACGCTAGCTGCCTTTACGCGATTTTAGTATAATATATTAAAAACAAAGAAGATATCATAACTATGACTAAAGCAATTATATTAAAAATTTCAATAATTTAATTTTTCGGCAAAAAATTTTTAGCTCGTAAATAAAACGAGCAAAACTTGTAAAAGCTTTAAACTTTCGAAGCTTTCACTAGATTTTCATTCAAGCTTTCGTATCCCCCAGTAGAGCTTTCGTTTGAAAGAAAGCTTCTTATAGTGAAATTTTGTAAAGATTAATATAATTTTTGAATCTTCCTAATAAAGCTAATAAAAATTTTAAGAGCTTTAAGCTTTGAGAGCTTTCACTAAATTTTCATTCAAGCTTTGATATCCCCAAGTAGAGCTTTCGTTTGCAAAAAAAATTTCTTGTAGTGGAATTATGTAAAGATTAATACATTCTTTAAATCTTCTTCTTGGCTTGTAGCATAAAGTATAGACATTTAATTTAGTGCTAGAGAAGAAGTAAAAAGTATATTACAATTCAATTTCCATTTCCATAGTTGTTTTAACCTTGATATCTTATTTCAGCTATACAATTTTTTATTACCGTATTTTTTCACTTGATTTAATGAAATTAAGATAAGACTTGCATTTTTCGTTCTTATTTTCGCTTTTAGCTTCCAGAAAATATTGTCTAAATTGTTATGGTTCAAGTATCGCTACTTAGCGATAAATACTTTCTTATAGCTTTTTTAGCACACACCTTTTTTCGTAAGTTTGATAAGATATGCCATTTCATTGAAGGTAATTCAAAGAATACAATTGAAAAACTTTTGGTATGAGATAATTATATAAATAGAATATATACATACATATGAAAGTTTTTAATCGTTTCAATAAATTACAATACCGTAGAAGTTTTTTTGTTTTAAATAGAGAGATAAAAAGACAAAGAAAGAAAGAAAAAGAAAAAGGGAGAGAAACTTCGTGATTTTTTAGAAAATATTTCTGAGTTTATTTTTGAAATAAGTTTCCTCTTTCTTTAAAGTATTCCACTGGTCAATTGGCCGGGGACTTGGCCTGACACATAGATGGCGCTGATATAATTAAATCCATATGATTTTTAGTCAGCCCTAACCTTAAAAAGGCTTGTGCATAAATTTGACAGCTATCGCATCATTAGTTTGCGAAATATAGCATTTTGAGTGAACCCACTTTTTTATTGTGAAAAATATTAATAAAAAGGAATTTAGAGTGTTGATAAAATATTGTTTTTGGAAAGGAAAATATACAGTTGAAGCAAAAACTTGGCTTGAGGAGAAGTCCCACGAAAATCTGCCATCAAGTATTGGTATGCTAAGTTTAGACGTTTTCGACGTGGCGAAATGAGCACCGAAACGGTTAACGCAGTGGACTCCCAAAAGAGGTTGTTAACGACGTAAACAGCAAAAAAGTCCACAAAATAATTTTGGATGGCCGTAAAGTGAAGCTGTTCAAGATAGCAGGCACTCTAAAGATATCAACTTAACGTGTATATCATACAAATATCATTCACGAATGTTTGGGATTGAGAAAGCTCTGTGCAAAGTGGGTACCGCGCGAGCTCACTATTGACCTAAAACATCAACGAATTGATTTGGCCGATATTTGACAATGGATGGAACATGGCTCCATCATTTCACTGCGAACTCCAAACGACAGTCATTCGAGTGAACTGCACACGATGAACTGGTTCAAAAGCGTGGGAAAGCGAAAGAGTTGGATGGCAAGTTTATGACGTCTGGATTTTGAGTTTTGTAGGAAATAATTTTTATTGCCTACCTCGAAAAAGGAAGTACCATCAACAACAGTGACTATTACGATGCGTTATTGGACTGTTTGAAGAACAAATTCGCCGAAAAAACGGTTGCATTTGAAGAAAAAGAAAGCGCTGTTTCACCAAGTGAATTTACTGCGTCACAAGTCAGTGAGTATGATGACAAAAATCCATGAATTGAACTTCGAATTGCTTCTGCATCCACCGTATTCTCCAGCTATGGCCCCCAGGGACTATTTCCTATTTTCACAGCTCAAGAGAATGCTCGCCTGGAAGAAATTTTTGCCGCATGAAGAGGTAGTCGCAGAAACTGAGGGTTATTTTGAGGTTTAATTATTTTATAACCAATGGATTTGATAATTGTTAAGACCACTATAATCGTTGTATCGTCCTCAAAGATAAATAACTATATTTAATAATAAAATCAAATAATCACCTGTTGTAGTTATATTAAGCTTTCCGTACTTAAAAGGTCACACTTTGCGTTAAGCGTGCTAACAAAATTTTTATGTTACAGAATTTCGCCTTAGACCGGTTTCACTGCAGCATGTTGTTACTTATGGTTTGTTATTGAATATTTACTTGCAACATATAATATTGTCGTTGCATGCGTTGCATGTGTAACAGTTTCACTTTCTTTCGTGGCAATCAATCGTGTACAACGCCTTGACAACATTAAATGCTGACAAATTAAAGTCCAATGAACGCTGCGCAGAGCGAATCAGTGAGTTTTCAAAGCGATTAAACAGTTGCAACACTAGTTGCTGTGGAAAATACTGGCAGTAATGCTTGTGTGTGGTGAGCGATGACAAAAATTTGTTGCTATTCATGCAGCAGGCAAATGAGTCGACCAAATGGCAGCCAATGCCGTTACTTTGCTTTGGCGTGTAACTGTCGAAACGCGCTAGTGGTGCGCTGCGTCGTAAGCTCTGCGGTTCTGGTACTCTACTCACTCGACTTACCAGCCGCCTGTCCGTTTGGTCGGCATGTTGTGGTGCTGTAATGTTTATTTTTAGCATCTTTATTTTCTTTTACAGTTTGTTCAAATTGTGCTTGTTGTTTTTATTTTTATTGTAACCATGTTTTCACTTTTATTGGCCATTTCTGACGTTTAACCGCATCTCCGCCGCGCTGACAACAAGTTGCCACTTATTCCGTTTTATTGATTTGTTGCACGTTTAACTGTCACAGCTGCGACACTAAGCGCCTAATTGCTTGCGGTAAATATGGTGTTGACAATGCGTATGTATGTTTCCATATACATATCCACCGTTACTACATGTAATAGCCGATTTTGTGATTTTGTCATTGGCGCTTACGCCAAAATGGTTAATAATTTTTGTGTGGTTGTTGCAACTTAATAATTCGCCATATTCATATTTGCTTCAATTTCAGAAATGTTTATAATTGCCAATGCAGGCGATATGCTTGTTAAGGTATTTATTTTGTAAACAGTGACTTCGTATTACATATGTATGTATACACAGATCTATGTAAATATGGGCTTATGTAAATATGGTAGCGGCAAAGTGGCGTAGAAATGGTGTTACACTTAGTTATGTGGTTTGTCCTAAACAACAACAAAGTAAAATGTTATTGTACCTTGAACACTTTTATAGTATATGGTATACATATATAAAAATAGCACAACGGGCTTAGCCAATCCGTCAGTCCCTCTACATACATATGTGTACGCGAACTTGTCTCTCAGTTGAAGCAAAATCTTGGCTTGATGACGAGCTTCCAGACACTTCCCAAGGAAAATCAACCATCAAGGATTGATATGCTAAGTTTAGACATGATAAAATCAGCATCGAAGACGGTGAACGCAGTGGACGCCCATAGAAGGTTATTACCGACGAAAACATCCAAAAGTCCACAAAATAATTTTGGATATATGTAGAGTGAAGTTGTTGAAGATAGCAGGCACTCTTAAGATATCTACAAAATGTATACATTATATCATCGACGAATATTTCGGCATGAGAAAGCTCTGTGCAAGGTGGGTGCCACGCGAGCTCACTTTTGTTCAAAAACAACGACGAGTGTATGATTCAGAGCAGTGTTTGGAGAATTTCAAGCGTAACAAGTGTCTACATATGTACATATGTATGTACACGCCAACTAGTCTCTCAGTTTTTGAGATAGATGGAAAAGTTTTTTATTTGGCAAGATATCTTTAAGAAGATCAAAAAAACAACTGAATGGATATAGAAATTAATAAGTTTTTAGTTTAGTGAAGGTTTTGAAACCTTAAGAAGAAGAAGAAGGTTTTGAAAAGTCTCCTTTGCTTAAATGAAAGAGAAACAAAGCACACGATCATATGCTGAGAAAATAAAAATTCTTGTTGCTTATAAAAATTTGTTAGAGGACAACCTCGCACCACTTTAAAATAATGTGATTCTAATAGAACCAAGCGCTGAAAGTCAAAACACCTGAAGAACTTAATGTACACTCTCTATAAGCTGTAAGTGTCTGATGAACTTGTGAAACACTTTGGCTGTTATGGAATTTGTTATGAACTTGCGAAGCGCTTTGGCTGTTTTCGAATGAACTTGTGGAACATTTTGGCTGTTTTGAAATTTGTAAGAAAATTTTTCAGCGAGGAAACATACATGAGACATTTTCATTATTTTTAGAAACACTTTTTAATTCGGACGAAAAAATGAGTGGAAATGGGGATTTGTGTTCTAATCAATATACCAGATGTTTTAATGAGATCAAAATAATCTCTCTTGAGTTATAAGAAATTGCTCAAGTTGATCGCTCTTCAATTCCTAGTATGTCTGCCAAATCATTTATCTTAATTTCTTTTTCAGTAATTTTCGGTTTACAGTATTTATTCAACTCAAGAAACTTATTGCTGAATAATATTAAGGAGCTTAAAAAGCCTGCTATGGAGCAGTACTTTTAATTTGGTGCAATGTATTTGTAGAAATAGAACTTCAAGAAAATTGCAATTGCTTATTGCAAGAGTAATCAGTTCCAAACCTCTAATTTCTGTTTCACCTCTCTCCTCTACAGTGCTGATAAGCTTATCAAACAACAAACACTGGCTGCTGAAAAAGTGTATAATTCATGTTACATATGATAAAGGCGCCAACACGCCCATTCATTAACCAATCGCTGTAATTATAAGAATTTACAATACCCATAAAAGCGGTTTCCGAATCAACTTATTAATAAGTATAACTTTTATCACGGCAGTGGGCGTGTTTCTGCTCAATTAAACGCATACAAATTGTCACAAAGGTCTAATCTAAGCGGTAAATCATAAATAATGAGTTTATCAACAAAACTGTCGCACTCAACGTGATTCGAATGCGGTTTACGGTAGTTGAAGTGTCATGATACGGTATTACATAGACATATACATACGTATATGACAAGTAAATGCAAGATATATAAAACGATTTGAACTTAATTGAATGAGGCCGTTAAGGGTGGCTGGTTATCGAAAAATGCATGAGGAAAAAATAAAAAATATATATGTATGTATGTATAAGTATATAAATTTTTACACGCTTACCGCTCAGCGTTTCCGATTTGAATTAATTAAATTTTTTACTTGGCTTTATTGCCTTGTTTTACACACCTTGGCATGCAATTATTTAACAAATTGTTTAACAACAAAACTATTTGTGCTCATTAGTGTTCGAAGTGTAGCGAATTTGGTTAATTGATTAAATGAATGCAAAAGCAACAATAAATATAAGCAAAGGAAAATTAAAATCAAACAGAAATACGCATATGTACATACATATGTACTTATGTGTATGCAGTAAGTAGTCCAATCGTTTACCATAGTTCAGCAACATGGCGTTCACGCTAAGTCAGCGTTTTGTTGCTATATTTATACCCCGAACTGGGTATATTAAGTTTGCCAGGAAATTTGTAACACCCAAAAAGAAATGTCGGAGAGCCTATAGAATATATATGTATATGTATGTATGTACATATAAACAGTCAGCGTTACGCGTTGAGCCGATTAGCTCTGCCCGTCTGACTGCCTCTCTGCATACACGCGAAGTAAACCCTCAGTTTTTGTGATATCGATCAGAAATTTTTTACACCTCCTTTTCTCCTCGAGACGTTGCTCTTTCGTCGGTACCATCGATATCGGACTGCTATAGGATGTAGCTGGCATACAAACTAATTCATCGAAATCAAGTTCTTGTATGGAAAACTTTTTTATTTGTCGAGCAATCTTCACTAACTTGGTATAAATTATTTCCCAAGACAGCGCCACAAGCTCTGTAGAAATTATTCAAATCGGTCCACTATATCATAAAGCTGACTTACAAATCGATCGAAATCAAGTTCTTGTATGGAAAACTTTTTTATTTGACAAGATATCTGCATGAAATTTCGCACGACCTATTATTCAAGCCAACGCTACGATCTCCGAACAAATTGTAGAGATCGGTCCACTAAGCATATAGCTGCCATACAAACTGATCGCACAAAATCCTGAAAAATATCTTTTTATACCCTTCTAAGCTACAAAAAAGCACCTGTGCCTGGTATTAAAGCTGTGGGGCAGCCGAAGTTAACGGTTTCGCTTGTTTCGTTTTGTTTCATGTGTCAACAATCGATAAGCAGCAGTTCAATTGTTGATTGGTGATACGTAAGCTACTGTATATTTGCAGATGCTTAAAATACACGGTCGTACGCGTACGAGTATGATCCGCACCTACTTAAGTGGTAGTATGAAATACTCATTTGTGTAAAGAAACTTGTTGAATGGCATTTTAATTGGTTTAAAGTGTGAGCACTTCTGTCAACAATTGCAATTGCGTAATTGTGTTGCTTGGAAGGCTGCATTTGCAATGGCTTTAGAGAGCTTCTATTTAAATATTTACGCTGTAAACAGACTAAAGGTCTTTGGGTAGAACCCAAAGGGTATATTTGAAGTGAGATTTGATAGAATTAGAAAAAATTCTGATAAATATCACACGGATTACTTGAGTGATACATTTAAACACTGAAGGCATGTGTAAGAACTTGTCAAATTGGCTTACTACTTTCTGTAGAAAAAAAGCTGAAAATATCTAGAAAAAATTAAGTGTGTATTTGCAACATATGTTACATAAAAATGCAGCAATGAGGTCACATAAAATCTATAAGGGTGTGAGATTTGCAAGTAAGGCACTTTAACGATTCATACCTGACAGATTCATACGGAATTCCATTTCAAGTCAAATGTTAAGAGATAACCTATACATAAGTTATGTACATACATATGTTGGCAGCCATTAAAAGTATCATTGAACAATTTTTACATATAAACTATCGTAGAATCTATAGAGTGGCTTTAAAATCAATCATTTCAGCGTTCAAAACAAGAGGTTTACTGACCTTTCAGCACGTTAAAGGTTATAAAAAATCTATCAAAGAAAGTTTGTGGAGCTTGACTACCGCGCATAAGCTGCGAGAAAGTGATTTATTAAAATAGTAAAAGGTCTCCACTGCAATATTTGTGAGTCACGAAAGCTAAGCTAATCCTTAATTAGGTATATACTATAATATAAATACTATAGTTCACTTCAAAAACTCGCTTTAGATCGGTCTATATATAGGTTAGAAATAATGTTGAGTCCCACAATTGGCACTCAAAATCTGATCTCTGATGTCATGATCATTATGATCGCATGAATTTCATTTGGCGTTCCAAAAGTTCATAACTCAACGAAAAAATTACAAATTAAAAGGCAGCCTAGAAAGCATTTGAGAAAATCTTTATTTTTAAGTCAGCAGGTAATTATTTTTTTCGCAAAATTTACATTTTGTATAATATTTTATTTTATTGCTGTCTTTAAGCGCGTATAATGGCGAGTGCAGTAAAATTTTATAATATATTTTCGTGCTAAAATTTTTTCCTTCATATATATAGCAGATGATGACTATTTTGTTACGCTGTTGCTTGGGAAAATAATTTTATCCACCGACTCGGTAAGTCGGTAGTTGAGCTGACGCTTTTTTTGCACATTTAGGTAAGAAAGCTTTCTTTATTTTCTTTGCTTCTTGCCGTAATGATGAATGGTCGTGCGGCGGCTGCTACTGTCGCCGCTGATGGCGAGGTTAGCTTATCTTAAATGCAATCATGACGTGTTGCTCGTTTGTCACATTTTTCAGCGGCAACTCTTTCTTACATACGTTGACAATTTGCGGCACTCAGTCACACAGTTTCTAACTCCAACTAGCTCTTTTCTCATGCGCATTCAATTCAAAAGCTGAGCGGACTTTTTTGAAAACACTATTTCTTTATGACTTCCACCAAATTAGCTCATAATTGTTTTATTGCCAATGTCTGTAAGTCCATATGTGTACATACATATATACATATATTTGATATTTTGCATTTTAATTGAATTTTTTATATTTCCTTGTTATTATTTGCGTTAAATTTTCACTTTGCGCTTTCTTTTATTTTATATCAGGGAATTACTTAATTTTTGTATTTTTTCAAAACAGCTAATTTAGTTAAGAAATTTAATTGAGAATATTTAATATATAAAAATTTTTTCCACGCTACTAAATATTCTCACTTTATCGCACATTTATTGCCCATAACCATTTCTATTTCTTGCTTTATCTTAGTCCATTGTGTGTTTGCTGCTGTTGTTGTTAGTCCCACGCATTTTTGTTCACACTAAATTATGCACATCTTGTGTTTGCTATCTCCCTAGCCAATTGTATAAGTTTTTTTGCGCTCGGCTGTGTGTTACAAATGTTTTTCATTTGCATTTTTGTCGTTGGCGATTTTTCATTTCTTTTCCCACCTCAGCTTTTATTTATTTGCTACATATGCTTTTTCCGCTGTTGGCATAATTTTATTAATTTTTTTTCTCCTCAACTGTGTCTTTGCATGTTTGCTTGGAATTTTCTTGCCTATTCTGCAATTTAGTTGTTGACAGCTGTCACTTTTATGTTGACAAACTGTCAACAGTTTGATTATTGTCATGACATACATGCATTTGGAGTCTAGAGCCAAATATTTTAATTTAATTTAAGGTGATTTTTAATGCAGTTGTAAAGGTGGAATATGAAAATATGCTATTTATTTGCAAAAAGTGTCAATACAAGTAGGGATTTTTTCGAAAAAGAAAAATCATGGTGTGCTACTATATTTTCAATGTTTCTAAACGACAAGGCAATTATCAAACCGTAAGATTTTCGCATTTGATCTCATGAAAGATTCTGTTGAATTACAGCAATGTTTTTATACTCCTTTTTACTAATTTAAAAAGTAACAGTGACCTAATTGCTTAAATATGACTTCTAAATATTGGAAATGTACTCAGAACGTCAGTGATAAGTTAAAAATCATTAATTTTGAGTTTATAAAATTTACATTTTTTTCATTCCAGTACGGGCAATAAGGCTGTAGGAGACACAAACTTCTCTCTGTTGTCCATTTCAGTCGAAAAGTAACTGACCATTAGTTTTTTACTGAAAATCCTAATTTTCAAAAGTTCATCATACGCTATGGGTACTCACCTAGAATGAAAAGAAAATTAAATTTTTATTTTAGAATTATCGATCTAATATTTTATAGAAAATGTTTTTATATAGACAAAGAATTTGTAGGAGCTGTAAGTAAAGTAGGGTTAATTCAAGGTATTTTAAAATATAGGCTCTACCAATAAGAACGACGTGATCTTAAAATGAAATAAAACACTCAAATTTGGTCCAAATGTTCATCGATTTATGTTCTTTGTTATGCAGATAATTTTATACCCTTTACGATTTGGATAAAATATGGCAACGAAAGTTCCGTTTGCACTTCTCTACCTGTGGACGCCAATTTTCTATGACCCGTTGCAGAGTTTCGGCCGGAAGTTCGGCTATAGCGTGCTGAATGTTGTCTTCGAGCTCATCGAGCATTGCTGGTTAATTGGCATAAGCCTTTAACAGTGAATACCCCCAGTGAAAATTATCTGGAGGCGTTAATCGCATGATCACTTGACTGATGATTAACGAGTCGCCAAACTTTGCATGCAATGTGTGCATGCTTAGACGTGAAACATGAGGCGGCGCACAGTCTTAATGGAAATAGAGATCCGAGAAACAGATAAGTCAATATGCTGTTATAAGGTTCGCTGTTAATAGTAACGGCATTTCCTGCCTCATTTCGAAGGAGTTAAGACCCGTTGCCGCCATATCACAACCGGGCCGAAGCGGTAAATTTTTGGAGATGCAATCGCGTTTCTTCAACTGCACGCAGATTTGACTCATCTCAAGCAACAATTTTGTTTGCTGGCGATGCCATTAAGCCTGAAATGGACCTCATCTAAGAAGATGATTTTTTGATAGCCACCGTTTTCAGTAGCCACCGCGAAACGTAAATTTAGAAAATTTCCAAAAGCTGTACCAAAGAAGAAATGTTATTGATCACACTGACAAAGTTTCATATACAAACATGATTGCTACGAGCTGTCAATGTCACGCCGCTGCTATTGCTAGACGCTGCATGTTAAATTTAATTCTTTAATTTTTGTGTGTAGGGTATGGTTGCTGTGAAGTAATGAAAATATTGCTGTCGTCCAGGCAAGTGTTGCTGAAGACCGCAATTTGTCGATTCCAAGCATTCTCAAGAATTGGGACTGCCTTAAAACACTACCTGGCGGATTTTGAGAAAGAGGTTTGGCTTGCGTCCGTATAAAATTGTTCTCACTCAAGAACTGAGGCCATTAGACCATTGTAATCCTCGTGAATTTGCTGATTTTGCCTTGGAACAACACGAGAATGTTTTTTTAAGAAAATTATCTTCTCCGATGAGACTAATTTTCATCTGAGTGTTGCGGTATGGTAAATAAAACTATCGATTCTGATGCGAAGAAAATCCGCAAATTATTCATAAACAACCATTATATTCACTTAAACTGATATTTTGGCGTGGTTTTTGGTCCGGTGGTATCATCATCTTTCGAAACGAAGCTGGTGTCATCGTTACTGTCAATGGAGAGCGGTATAAATCGATGATTACCAACTATTTATGACCGCAATTGGAAGAAGTTGTTATTGACAACATATGGTTCCAGCAAGACGGGGCTATGTGCCATACGGCGCGTGCAACAACCGAATTATTGTGAGAAAACTTTGAAGATACGATTATTTCAGGAAATTTTGTCATTAAATGGCCTCCAAGAAGTTGTGGTTGAACACCATTAGACTACTTCTTGTAGGATTATTTGAAGTCATTAGTCTTTAGCAATAAACTAGACTCTCTTCAAACTTTAGAACCCAATATTGAGTGTGCTTTTCATGACATCCAGCTTGACTTAGTGGAAAAGGTACTAGAAAATTGGATTTATCGAATTTGTTCCTGCAATAGAAGTCGTGGGGGTCATTTGAATGGTGTTATATTCAGAACTTAATTGTATCGATTATACGTATCATTAAATAAAAAATATTTGAATTTATTTACCAATTAGTCTTTTTTTAAAGAAATCAAATTATTCTTTTTGGAAAACACTTCAGATGATAGAAATGAAAAACAAAAATATCAAAAGCTTAAATCGGAAGACAAAGTTCTTTTGTTGATTTTGCCCTCATGTCTTACAACGAAGAATGATCATTTTAGAAAATAATCATTTCTGCGAATAAATCATAAAAGCTGGCAAAAAAGGCAGCTGAAGGCGTGGGAAGAAGCAACGTTGAATAGGAAGCTTATGTTAGAAATATATCGACCTTAGGCGGCGTTGAACGGGCGCTAAGACGACTTTTAAGACAACTAAAATGGCAGCGTGAAAGAAAAAACGAAGAATAGATTCCATTCCCTGCACAAAAGAAATGAAGATTATACATTTGTATGTATGCCAAGGAAATTCTGAGAAAAAAAATTATGAAAGAAGCAATCGTAATACTTGGAAAACGATTAAAAGCGATGAAAGCATGCTTAACACATACACGGCCACACATACACACATACACCGACGTACAACAATAATTTGCATAATTTAAATGACTTTGAATGCAGCGAAACTTCACGCAGAACCTGGAGACACACGTACATATGTACATATGTATGTATGAATGTATATGCGTTATTGTCGGAAGTGTGAGAAAGTTCTAGGTTAGACTGCTAGGCAGAGGCGGATACTACTCATATTTCTGCGCCGCAGCTGCGTTGGCATTACCAGCCACCAACTTTGAGGCAAGCAAATATAAAAGAATTAAGCGTTTAAATGCGCGCTAAACAAAAGCATCAAGAATTGACAAGATGCAGATCATGATGATAGCATTGACGTCTTCGCCCATTGTTTCTTGGCATGCAATTACAAGTTGTTTTTGCACAAGTTGCATGTTGTTGCATGTAAATTGTTGCGGTTGCGGTATGACATGTGGAAATCATGTTAGTTTAACCACACGGAACAAATGCGTCAAGACCATTGTTTAACGGTATACTGCCATAAGCACCTAGATATACATACATACGTACATACTTATTAATACACATATACTCCCTGCCATGAGTAAGGAAATTGAACAGGGATGGCCATTAGCAGTGCGCGCTGACAAAAATTCTACGGTAACTGGTGAAAGCCATGCGAAAACGCCAACAAATGTTTTTCTTGTCAAATACTTACAAGTTGTCGGTAATTTGAGGCATGCGACATGAGCTGCTACGCATGCGCAACACAGAAAATGCGGTAGTTAAACGTTCTACAAGTATTGTGTGCTCTCCAGCTATTCAAAAGCGACATCTGCACCCACATGCAACCACGCAATTTTCCAGTAAAACACTTCGTTGATTGCTGGCTGGGAGGTGGCCTATTTTCTTGGCTTGTGGTGTGGTATTGTTGTGGATTCGCAGAAATTTCTATTGAAATTCTATTTGTTAGTATCGAAAGCATAAGGCTCCGTAGACAAGAAGCTTCTAAATTTTTTCAACAGAAATTTTTATACGCACATACTAGAGAGAGCGAAATGAGAAAAAACACTACAACAATTCGAAGAATAAGAAAATATTTTATTTTAACTTAACCGAACATCAACTAATTTAAGCAATTACAATTCAACAGCAACCACAAACACAAGCACTTTAGAAGCAGTCATCAATGCTTGGAACATAGCCGTCGCAGTAGTGCCAGGTGGACCAGGCGGACCAACCTTGCATACGTAAAATTTCTTGAGCACAACGTACTATGGGTTCGATGTCGTTGGTCAATAATCCATCGCAGCCGATGTGACACTGGTTGTAGGAGAAGCGACCGTCCGCAGGTTGGCACCAGTAGTAGTCGTTAATCTGGAAGAGACCGTAATCGTTGGAGCCATTGTAGTTGGTTGGACCGACAACGTCAGTGCGGAAGGAGCTCTCATGTTCGGCAATACAAGCCCAACGAGCTAGTTGATCCCTGGGTACACCCAAGCGAGACATCTCACGAGCCAAAGAGCAACGATCCAAGACCTCAGCGAAAGCTGGTGCGGCCAAAGTCACAGCGAAGAGCAAGAAGGCGAGAGTTTTCATGGTGTGGTGTATTGTTTCTAAAGAACTGTTTAGAACTGATGACTGCTGAAAGTCTTAGAGCTGCTTTTATAGCACTGAACAGCCGCATTGAACTCATTGATAATCGCTGCTTTGAATAATCGGTGGCAGTTTTGATAAAGTTTTGTTTCATTTCTAGTATTGGCCCCTATTTATTGATTGATCTTACACGTGTATTAATTTGAGACAAAAAGTTATCTTAGTCTACTGCACTGTAAACTTTCAGATTGTTTAAAAATACTTTCCAGACATATCCAGTTATTGTTGCTTTTTGTATAATGCAATTTGCTTCCAATAATTTCTCCAACAAATCTACGTACTTTGTATGATAAGATAAACATTTTTATTTTGTGGGAGTCAACGAGATGTAGTGCAAAGTGTAAATAATTTTGCTTTCGATTTTACCAGACTGTTAGGTAGCCATGGTTAAGCGATTTTGCTTCTGATTTGCGAACGAAATAAGACAGGTGGTTCCCCAAGATTTGTTTGTACCTCGGCATAAGTAGATTGATATGAGGATAAATGTTCTATTTACTAACAAATTTCAATGCGAATGTTTCTCAAGTGGATTGAAATGAAAGATAATTCCAGAATAGTAGACAGAAAATTGTGGAAACGGGCACTTGATTTTAGTTCCTCAAATTACAGATTTTAGTCCAAAAAGAGGGTTTCTATTCTCAAAAAACCGTTAAATATATGTAATATGTTGCTACAAAGTATTATAGTTTCGTTCATTTAACGGTACTATGTATCACCTAAAACTAAGCGAGATAGATAAAGGGTTATGTATATATAAATGATTAAGATGACGAGGCGAGTTGAAATCAGGGTGACCGTCTGCCCGTCCGTCCGTCCGTCCATGCAAGCAGTAACTTGAGTAAAAATTAATGAAACTTTGTACACATATTCCTTGGAAAAAAAGGCGTAGATGGGCGTAACCGGACCACTGTTACGTCCGCAAAACACCATTAACCGTCAACGTATTAAGCACTAAAATACAATAAAAATTTAGAACTCAAATTTTGCACAGGTGATGGGAGTGGCTGTGGGCACCTGTCTCTCTGAGAGGTTTAATGCACATGTCTCCTAAAGGACTAAAGCTACAATAGCCAAAATCACTCAGGATAATTCCCTTAAGCACCCCTAACGAAACTGAAAGGATTGTTGAACTCAGAAGATAACCCCGTCCACTCCCCATTAACGGAACTGTTAAAAATTACTAAAAGGGCGATAAATCAATAACTAAATACGCTAGTGACATTCAATTTTACGCCCAAAAGAGAGAGATATGAGAGGGCTTAATGGGAACCGGGGTCAAAATAAGAAGATGGGCTTGGTACCGCCCACTTTTAGGTAAAATTTCATATCTCGAAACCCGGCTGACCGATTTCGAGACACTATTCTCACATTCTTATGTCACAGAGCAAAAATGAGCGAAATCGGTCCACAAGCACGTCTACATAACAAAATTTTAAATTTCTTTTGATTCTTTCACTCTCCAGTATACAAAGCACGAATTAATTAATATATTAGGATAAAACTTTGCACGAATAGTGCCTTTGAGATGTGCCACCTTATAACCAAAAATTGACCAAATCCAGCAAATTTGTTCAAGCCCCCAAATATTGGAAATTTATATGTCAAAAAAGAAATATTTGTCATATCGCAGGACAGTACAGAATACGCTCTTTGGCTTTACGCAGCTATATCTTTAAAACTGCTCTTGCAGAATATTGAAGAGGTGAAAATTAGGATATGAATGTACACAAACAGTTACGTCCATATAAATGAACAGACACGCACTCTAAAAATTTTATCGCGAGAAAAAGTTGAAATCATTTTGTAGACGAAAACTTAACTTTTCACAACTAACTTACACTCGTATGTATACTTACATTGCTTGTAAACTTCAATTGCATACTTGTTATCATATATTATAATCTTGTCATTGATTAAATGGACACGCTCTGCTGGTTTGTATAATTTAAGTTCTTGAGGTTAACTAAGTTTAGAAGAAAATTGCAAGGCAGGCATATAAATTGCGTGAAAAAATATTAAATTTTATAAATTGCATATGTTAAATTTTTTATATTTCACACATTTTGTTTTCCTTTCTTATGTACGAGAATCCTTATATGCTTGCAACATCTTGCCAGGGAAGTAATTTCTTAAACTTAAGAAAACAATTAATAAAGCATATGTATACTAGGGTGGGTCATAAAAACCGAATCTTTATTTTTGCTTGGTACTTTGCAAAAGTGGTTGATAAACAGTTCTAAGAAAGCCTCTCAAAGTATGAGCTAGTTTTTAACAATAAGGAGCTCCGCTCACCGGGTTTTTATTTTTTTCTTATTATCAGTTAGAAAAATTTGTATCTCACTTCCAACCACTTGAAAAAATATTTAATTTTGTGGGTTATGAAAGTAAATTGCATGCTACTCAAAAATATGTCCAACGTTTTTTTCGTAAACCTAACCGCCTGAAAGATATTAACGGTTACAATTTTATAATATCAAAGAAAAAAATTGTTTCTTATGAGTTGTATAAGTCAATGAAAAGGTTACAACTAAGAGCTCATACTTGAAGAGCTTTGCCTTAGAGATAGCTATCAACAAATTTGTTAGAGTATGAAGCAAAAAAACCACTCGGTTTCTTTACCCACCCTAATGTAAACACCAGTTTTACTTTCTTAACTTTTGATTATCACTTTAGAATAAAGTTCCTCTCCCTCACAACTGAAGCATGACGAAGTTCTCGCTTGAGTTAGCCACAAGTACATATGTACTTAGATCATGAGTGCCTGACTAATTACATATGTACATACATAATTGAACAGAACTTACAGCAAGTACATTTTTCCCATAACTACAAGTAGATACGCCGTATGACAAAGCAATCAATTAAGAAAAAATATTCCTCCAAAGTAGAAGCCAAAGTTTCTGGACACTTGGGAAAAATTATTGCCCATCACCAATATTCTTTTGTCCCATACAATCTTACATAAACTGTGTTGAAATAAATATTTGTACAAAATAAAATTTTCAGGACCAACTTCACATTTTTATTTCAATTTATATTTTTTAAAATTCATGTACAAAATATTCTCAATAGCTTAGAAGCAGTCATCAATGCTTGGTACATAGCCGTCGCAGTAATGCCAGGTGGACCAGGCTGACCAACCTTGCATGCGTAAGACCTCTTGGGCACAACGTACTATGGGTTCGATGTCGTTAGTCAATAATCCATCACAGCCGATGTGGCACTGGTTATAGGAGAAGCGACCGTCCGCAGGTTGGCACCAGTAGTAGTCGTTAATCTGGAAGAGACCGTAATCGTTGGAGCCATTGTAGTTGGTTGGGCCGACGACATCAGTGCGGTAGGAGCTCTCGTGTTCGGCAATACAAGCCCAACGAGCTAGTTGATCCCTGGGTACACCCAAGCGAGACATCTCACGAGCTAAGGAGCAACGGTCCAGGACCTCAGCGAAGGCTGGTGCGGCCAAAGCCACAGCGAAGAGCAAGAAGGCGAAAGCTTTCATGTTGTTTATTTGGTACTGTTTGGATAAAACTGATGAATATTTACCGAAAGTTAGTGGTCTTTTATACTAATTGAAAGCAGATCTAATTGAGTAAATAATTATAACCTGAAGTGTTTCGAGATAGATAAGAATGGCAGTCACAGTTGATATTGCAATCGCATATACAGGGTGATGTATAATGTGAATTACTTTTATGAGCACCGCTGAACACATACGTAAGTGAACAAAATAATTTATTTTAACTTTTTTCTTTAAAACTCACTTATGAAACGCGATATAGTTTATTCGACCATATTGCATGTCTTTACAGTAACTTATCGTATCTAGTTTCCAAGGTCTGGTGTGACTACTCCTAGGCGTAATGTCTGAAATGATTTATTAAAAATCGAAATTGTAAATGACTTATTCAATTAATGTTATTACTTTACGGTATTCCATAATATTCGTCTAACTATTTGAAAATACCGCTCGAGAGAACTTTTGTCCGCGAAAGTAGAGATTATAGTTAGTAATTACAAGTAATGAAGTATTTTTCTAACATACTCTATGGATATCTGGCACTTGTTAATTTGAAAATAGATATTGGTTACCAGAACCACTCTATGTAACACCCTATACTGGTATGAGAACAACAATATTTCAAAATACGATCAATTTGGCTCAACAGTCCCACTTAAATCTACACTCAATACAATCAATATAATTTTATACATATGTATTAAGGATGTTGCACCTTCATTAATATATTATCGATCGTCTGATATATCTTTGAAAAATAGCTTAATTTATTATCACCTGAAAGACTTATTACATTATTAAATCTGTCATCGCAAATCATTTAAAAGCGGCGCGCTACTTGAAGGAAAGTATCAGTTCTCTCTACTGCATTAATTAATCAATATGAAAGCATTCGCCTTCTTGCTCTTCGTTGTGGCTTTGGTCGCACCAGCCTTCGGTGAGGTCTTGGATCGTTGCTCCTTAGCTCGTGAGATGTCACGCTTGGGTGTTCCCAGGGATCAATTGGCCCGTTGGGCTTGTATTGCTGAACATGAGAGCTCCTACCGCACTGATGTCGTCGGCCCAACCAACTACAATGGCTCCAACGATTACGGTCTCTTCCAGATTAACGACTACTACTGGTGCCAACCTGCGGACGGTCGCTTCTCCTATAACCAGTGCCACATCGGCTGTGATGGATTGTTGACTAACGACATCGAACTTATAGTACGTTGTGCCCAAGAGGTCTTACGCATGCAAGGTTGGTCAGCCTGGTCCACCTGGCATTACTGCGACGGCTATGTACCAAGCATTGATGACTGCTTCTAAGCTATTGAGAATTTTTGTACATGAATTTTAAAAAATATAAATTGAAATAAATATGTGAAGTTGGTCCTGAAAAGTTTATTTTCTACAATTATTTATTTGAACATAGTTTTAGTAAAATTGTATAGAATGAGAGAGTATTGGTGGGGGGTATCATTTTTTCCAGGTGTCCAGAAACTTTGGCTTCTACTTTGGAGGAATATTTTTTCTTAATTTATTGCTTTGTCATTCTGAGTGTCTGGTTATGGGAAAAATGCACTTGCTGTAAGTTCAGTTCAATTATGTATGTTCATACATATGTAAGTAGTCAGTCACTTATGATCTAAGTACATGTACTTGTGGCTAACTCAAGCGAGAACTTCGTCATGCTTCAGTTATGAGGGGGAGGAACTTTGCTCTAAAATGATAAGTAAAAGTTAAAAAGAAAAACTTGAGTATACATTAGGGTGAGTCAAAATAGAATGGTTTCTTGCTTCGTACGCAGAAAAATTAATTGATAAATATCTCTAAGAAGAGGTCTTCAAGTATGAGCTCATAGTTGTAATGGGAAGGTCCTTTGCTTTGAGTTATAAAATTCATAAGGTATTTTTTTCTTTGATAAAACCAAATTGTAACCGTTAATTATTTTGACATGGTTAGGTTTACGAAAGAATAGTAGGAAACCATTTTGTAGAGAATTCAATTTCGTACAAAAGTCATGCAACGAAATATTTTTTCAAGTAGTTGGAAGCGAGGTACACAATTTTCTATCTGATGTTAAGAAAAAAATTGAAAAACGGTAGGAGGAAAACCTTCCCGTTACAATTAAGAGCTCATAATTGGTGAGGCTTTCTTAGAAGTGTCTATGAACCAATTTTTCAGAGTATCAAGCGAAAAAAGCATTCGTTTCTTTTGACCTACCCTAGTACACGTATGCAATGCATAAATTATTTTCTCGGGTTTAAGAAGTTATATTCCCTGACAGGGTGTCGCACGCATATTAGGGTTCTTGGACATAAGTAAGGAAAACAAAATATGTGTTTCTTACTTAGAATTATAAAAAATTTAACATAGGCTATGCTATTTATAATATTTCGTATTTTTTTACGCAATTTATATGTACATCTTATATGAACCTTGCAATTTTCTTCTGAACTCAGTTAACCTCACTTTTGTCCAGGTTGCAGTCAAGAACTTAAATTATACAAACCAGCAGAGCATGTCCATTTAATCAATGACAAGATTATAATATATGATAACAAGTATGCAATTGAAGCAATCTATATATGTATACGAGTATAAGTGATTGTTGTGAGAGGGAGGGAGAGTGAACACAAACGAAGTTGAAACCTTAGTTCTGAAAAATTAAATATTCGTCTAGATAATAGTTCAACTTTTTCTCACGATAAAATTTCTGGAGTGCGTGTCTGTTCACTTAGGCCGACGTAATTAAAAGTACTTTTACTAATTTTCACATCTTCAGCCTTCTGTAAGAAAAGCTTTAAGGATATAGTTCAGTTAAAGCTAAAGGAGCGTTTTCTTTTCTTACACCGTGTAGTATGAAGTTAACAATATTTTTTATACAAAAAAAAAATGGCAACCTGCGGACTTCGACCCAATAGATGCAGTATCTTTATCACTGTATGACCACATTCGAATATACCAAATCTTTATATTTAGCCTAGATAAACTTTTTTCGGTACTTTTTTATTTTGATAAATCGGTGAGAGTAATTATATGCGTTTGGCACTGATATGAGATATCATTTCACAAAATCTTGGAAAATCTGTATAAAAACTGCACTCCGTCTTACTGAAAGCAACAGTTCTTTCCACTTTATTAACCAATCAACATGAAAGCTTTCGCCCTCTTGGTCTTCGCTGTGGCTTTAGCCGCACCGGCCTTCGCTGAGGTCTTGGATCGTTGCTCCTTGGCTCGTGAAATGTCTCGCTTGGGTGTACCCAGGGATCAACTAGCTCGTTGGGCTTGTATTGCCGAACACGAGAGCTCCTACCGCACTGATGTCGTCGGTCCAACCAACTACAATGGCTCCAACGATTACGGTCTCTTCCAGATCAACGACTACTACTGGTGCCAACCTGCGGACGGTCGCTTCTCCTACAACCAGTGCCACATCGGCTGTGATGGATTATTGACTAATGACATCGAACCCATAGTACGTTGTGCCCAAGAGGTCTTACGCATGCAAGGTTGGTCAGCCTGGTCCACCTGGCATTACTGCGACGGCTATGTGCCAAGCATTGATGACTGCTTCTAAGCTATTGAAAAATACTATCACTTTGTAAAGATTTATTGTTTGAATAAATATAATTCTATTGAGTAGCAAGTTTTATGTTTTTACGATTATTTCGGTATTTGTCGGACATATTTTGAAAATGCTGTATCTGTAAGGATTTTTCTTTAGTATCTACCACACATACAGGTGACGATAAAGAATAAATTGTTTTGCCAGCACTTAACGGAACATGAAATAGACCAAGGGTTACCAGCATTCAATTCAGAATCTAATATGCTATAAGGATCCCCAATTATGATGCCGAATATAATGTTTTGCTTCCACCTTCTAATAATTTTCTTGTGAGGTTAAAATTTGTTTTAGGTTACAGCAATTTTTGCTGACCACTGGGCAGAAATAAGCTAGAAATACTGGAGATCAAATGCCTGCATAATCCTGATTCATGATGTCTATTCTTTAGTGCAAGTGAAGCAAGCTCAAATTCAATGAATTTAGCATTGTATTTTGATGAATCTTTCTTACCATATTGCTCGTAGCTGCACCTTTAAACAGCTTTGCTTTTTTTATAAATAATTTCTAATGTTCCGATGCTAAAAATTTTGCCCAGTATTCTCCTAAACACCAATAAAATAAAGTCGCGTTTGTAGCTGGGAACCAGCTGTCTCCCATTCTTCGCATTTTCTCTCCCTGTGCAGCAAATTAGCACTTCCATGGCTGTAAATTTATGCGATCCCACTTCCTTCCTTGCTTAATTAGACGTTTACTATATTGATAGAAGAAGTGTAGGAAGCAAAAGAACCAACCAACCAACTCGCATAATAAAGACTTCCTGAAGCAACTGTCTTCTGTGACAAGTTTGTGTGTGCATGCTTACATCGATTAGCGGTGATACTCTACATATTGGCAGCAGCTAGCCAGCTAGAAGAAAAACAATACTTGCCACACCAACAGCACGGGCAGACAATTTCTTCCGCTTCGCTTGCTGAAGTTGCTTTTGTTGTATTGTTATTCTTCTGATTGCACATTAAACATACATTGACGGCTTCGAGTCATTGGCCTTCTTTCGTATGTGTATGTAAATTTCATATATTTACCATATTTTCTTTCAGATCTCAGCTGCTTGCAAGATTTTCCTCTCTTTCTTGGCTTCTGCTTTCGCTAGCATTTTCAGCTATTGCCAATTGTTGGCTGTTGTTTAGTGGTTTGTGTTGCGAGCAAAAATGTTTCGTACGTTTGGTGAATGTTCTTTAGTTTTCACATTCTCATTTCTGCGTTTAATGCTATTTCACCGTTTTTTCTCTATTTTACTTCTTCTTATTTCCAATGATTCTTTTTGCTTTTCTTTGCTAATCTTTCATGTTTTGAATATGATTGTTATTGAAGCAGCGGTGGTTTCTTGATATGACGGCAGCATTGAAATTTGCTGGTGTCATATGTTCAGTTGTGTCTGTTGAAGCTCATAAAGAATAAAATTTTTTTTGTTGTTCTAATCAGAGAACGTATCATATGATATATATTGATATACATATTTACAATAATTTCTCTATTTTTTCTATGTCTCATTTGTTTGTGTAGTTTTTTATTGCTGTCAATATAGTTTTTATTGTGCAATATTTTATATTTTGTGCTTGTATCCAGCAGGCTTTTCGTAACCACATGACGTTTGAGTAAGCCTAGCTGGCGGCTTGAGGCCTATTTGCTTACTGTGAAGAGTACGAAATCGATGCTGTAGAAAGTGTCAGCTGCCGTTATTATAAACTCAAAACTTTATGGTATTTAATTTGGATAATCTCTATATCAGATGTACATGTGTGAGAAAACTCGTCGTAGAAAAGAGGTTTCTGGAAAAAATCTTTTATTTACTTTCTTCCGAGATTTTTTGAGAGTTTATGCCAGTAACCCTTCGAGCTGCAGAGCTGAATTGAGAAGCCACAATCTTTTATAAGAGTGTGCAGCTGCTGGCGTACACCGATGGTATTGATATGGGGTCTGGTAGTGAATGAGGGCAAAACGAAATATCTCCTGTCATCAAACAAGCTGTCATCAAACAAGCTGTCGACGAACTCGTGACTGGGATCCCACGTCACTGTTGATAGTCATAACTTCAAAGTCGTAGATAATTTCGTCTATCTTGGCACCAGTATTGATACCAACCGCAATGTCAGCCTCGAAATTCAACGCAGAATAACTCTAACCAATAGGTGTTACTTCGGGCTGAGTCGGCAATTGAGAAGTAAAGTCTTCTCTTGACGAACAATAAAGGAGAAGAATAAGAACCCTTGAACCATAAGCGAGTTTACCCCCAAAGATATTTAAAAATATACTGGAATACGCAACAAGTAGACGATATTTTCAAGTGATCAAGAAAGGTGATTGATTACTTTAGTAATTAAAAATACAAAATATATTGTATAACCTCAAAATTTATTTGAAAATGGTCTTTTGAATTTTATTCAATATCATGAAAATAGCTTCATCTATATTGGAACAAATTCCGCATAAAACAGTTATTAATTACTCTATTAAAAAATTAAAAGTAATTTAAACGGATTATTGGCAGCTCAACGACCTTCACATAATAAATTAACTCAAATAAATTAGTTTCCAGTTGTTAAAGTTTTATGAAGACAAATCCAAAAAATAAGAAATAATAACTAAAACATTGCAAATAGTAATACAAGTATAACGGAAATCACTAAGAAGTCAAGTAAGTTGCTTTGGCCAAGCCCTCACATTTGCAGTCATTAAATTAGAGGTTGGGCAATTTTTGAGTGCAAAGTTTTGCACAGAAAATCGTTAATTATATTTAGGACAAATGAAAAAAACTTAAAAATTTAATTTTTAGATTTTTTAAAATTTTTTTTTTCAAAATTTTAGTACTCACAATATTCTGTCGAATACTTACATCCACACATAAAATATGCTGAATGAAAAATAGCGCTGATTATTATTGATTATTAAAAAGCATAAGCACTTATAATATATTTTTATACTTTTCCACTACATATAACTACATGTAGTATATAAAAACTTATACTTCCACCAATTATGACACAATTTTTGTTGTCATCAAATATTTTCTGACACAATTTTACTCATTAACACAATCCGCACACCGCTCGTTGTAAATTATTGAGTCAACCAAGCAGAAAAATGCATTAGTGATGAAGCACTACGCTGGTTGCCTAACTTTTTGTACGCCATGCATATAAAATATAATCGCAATTACATTTTTCCTCATAAAAGCGTATGATATATAGCCACAAGAAATTATACTCGCTTGTTGGCTCATTTGACGGTGATGCTACATTAGAGTTGTCTAAATGCCGTCTACTAACCGCTCTGCTGCTCATTTATGTGACACTGAGGCTCTCGAAGCATGACTGAAAATATCTAATGATCCACGTGAACTATAATAAGTTATTATTTCAAAATATTGTGCATAAAATACTACATATAGAGGCCTTCTGAGTAAAAATCTACAAAGTTTGTAGCCGTATTCCACATTATTCGCTTTGTTTCCTACTTCCACTGTTTTTAAGGGGTTATATGAGTTTACGGGTGTGAAAAGATCAACACCAGTAGAATATTGTCCTAAATTTTCAAGTTGATCTGAGTAATAGTTTCGGAGATACAGCCTTGAGAACTTTTCATTTTTTTGAAAAAATGTCTGCCAAAAATCAGGCCTTGTTCTTCGTCCATCTTTTAAGTTTAGGTTTTAACTGAAACACGTATTTTTCACTCTAGATGATTCTGTAAGGAGTTATTTTGCCAACGCAGCCGCTTTTTTTCCAAGGGGTCACCGGAAATGGCGGTGTAATGGCCGAGTTTAAAATTTGTTTTCCAAAAATTTCAGAATTTCTGTATGTTTGTAACAATAAAAAATTCTAATAAAATATTTAATTTTTTATATGAGAAAAAAGGCTATTTTTTACCTATGTAACCTCTAAAAGCCTTCAATCTGTTATGAATATCACTAAATGATCGAAATTATCCGACGTCATACCTGCAAAAAGATTAATCTACCTTATCGGTTATAACATAACAGACCAAGGATTCATTTAAAATAAAAAATGAAATTTAGATGGTATAAGTCGTGATTAGTCGAAGGATTTGAAAAAACAAATGAAACAGCAAAGTTGCCAACGGAATAGTATTATTTTAGGTTTAATTTTTGCCAAAAAAATCCGTTGATCTTTCACGAGATCACACTATTTAGAAGAACTCTGAAAAATTTGAGTTAGATCTCTTCACGTGTTTCTGAAAATTGTGACCACCGACTTTGAAAACGATGTTTTGAGAAAAATACGTTCAAAGATTGAAGTAGCCGACCAGTCTAGTCTGACGGGCGTCTCTCCCAATGGTTCAATCTCCTACATTTTGAATGCGATTTCGTTGCAACTTTGCGAAAATATTCTAGATACACCATAGTATTTGAAAATTAAAAAATAATAATTTTTTGAAATTTCAAAACCCATGTAATCCCTCAAAAAATATTTGTTTTATACATATTTTGTCATTTCAGTCTGTAGCTATTTTAACTGAACTCCACTACAACTTCTCATATCTTTGAAGTTAGACATTTATATAACTATAATTCAAGGCACAGTTTCTTTCTTTGCCTCACGGAAATGTCAGAAAATGTGTCTACTATTCAAGAGTATCGCCCAAACAACAACTATGTACCAAAAATACTGTCACATTTGTCCCAATTCTTTAAGAATTTTTAATTTCTATTTGAACCTCCTAATTGATCATTGATCTGTTCTCTAAATTTCAATTTTTGTTTATTGTTTTTTTTGTAAGCACTTAAGTAAGTCGTCTTAGACCCGCTTATATCAACCTTATCTCCACGTCATTGAAAATCTCAGTCGTGCGGTGAATCCCAGCATTTCGCCAGGCGTCGATATCGAATTTAAAAGGTGTGCCGATCAAAATATTATCAATTATTGACTATTGAGGCAAGCATGTTGCTGATTTATCTCGTCTTTATTAAGACAAAAAAGCAACGTTCAAAAATACTATTTTTATTTTGGTTTTATTAAAAAAATTATGAATTAGAAAGCTTATCGCGTTGACGAGCAACTTTTTTGTACTTAACACTGTTACAAATGTTAACCATAATTTAATTTTATTTCGGTATTCTAATAGTAGCAATAATAATGCGCAACTTTCGTTTATTTACTCTTTCGTGTTTTGCTGATCGCGATATATTTGAGATAAGAATTCTCACACGCTTCAATAATCTAGCATGAGCATCCGGCCTTTGCCGATGATATCTGCTGGTATGTTTTTATAAATACATGTACATATATATTTTTGAATATTGAGTATTATCTATGAAAGTAAACATATGAATATGACGAGCCTTTCAAAATTTTTATTTGAATTTTGATATTTTAAGGAAGCAAGGATAAATGTAAAATAGAAAACGGAAGGGAAAAATTGGGAGAACAGACTTTTAAATACACTAACCAAAAATAACCAGAAACTACAGAGAACTCAGTACAGTTGGGGCCAGTGTCCTGTGGAAATAACAAATTTCTAAAAATCGAAACACTTCTTTCTTCGACCCAGCAAAAGGAGGTGACCCAATTCTATATACATGCTGATCATTTATATAATTTTTTAGAGTCTCCAACATTTCCTTTTGGATGTTGCAAACTTCGTGGCAAACTTAATACACAACAAGAAAAAACGTTAACTTCGGTTGCACCGAAGCTTAATACCCTTCACAGCTGCATTTCTGTTAGTAACTATGTGTTCAGCTTGTATGTAAGCTATATGCTATAGTAATCCATTCTGAACAATTTTTTTGGAAATAATGTTGTTACCTTAAGCAGTAATCCATCCCAAATTTCGTGAAGATACCACGTCAAATGCGAAAGTTTTCCATACAAGCCCTTGACTCCGATCGTTCGGTTTGTATGACAGCTATATACTATAGTGAGTCGATCTGAACAATTTCTTCTGATAATACATTATTTCTATAAACAATAACTCATACAAAATTTCGTGAAGATATGTCGTCAAATGTGAAAGTTTTCCATACAAGAACTTGATTCCGATCATTCAGTTTGTATGGCAGCTAAATGCTATAGTAAGCCGATCTGAACAATTTCCTCGGAGATTACATTGTTTCTTTAGAAAATAATCTATACCAAATTTCGTAAAGATACCATGTCAAATGTGAAAGTTTTTCATACAAGAACTTGATTCCGATCGTTCAGTTCATATGGCAGTTATATGCTTTAGTTAACCGATCTGAACAATTTCTTCGGACATTACATAGTAGTCTGTTCCAACTTTTGTGAAAATACATTGTGAAATGTGGTCCGATATCGGCAGTTCCGACAAATGAGCAGCTTCTGGGTGTTACAAACTTCCTGACAAACTTAATGTACCCTGTTAACGGTATAAAAATACATTGTTGAGGGTATAAAAAACGACAGGAGTGAAAAGGTAGACTCAATCGAAGCCTCCTAATATCAAATCACATTAAGTGGGAGAGATCGTGGTATACACGCTACCGATATCAATTTTATATTACTTTTTTCCACGACCGATTTGCCATTACCTTCATCTACGATTTAATTCCAGTGAATCTCCATTGTACAGCTAATGTACGCTGACCTCGCCACACTTAACCCCAAGCGCCAATAGCTAAGCCAAAAGGCAAGTACGAACAGCAGTCAACACAACGACGGAGTAAGGCAGCAGAGATAATGACAGTTTTGAAGTTGGCAGTTTGTCGGAGAGCAACTACATGGCAACAGCGGCTTTCACCGGCTACACTTAGAACCACCACGGAACTACAAGTTAGCCAGCTTTCCACGTATTTTTCTCCAACTTGCCGGGTTATTGAATAAATTATCTAAGCGAATAATCAGTAGCTTTGGTAAACATTTGCTAAATGTTGGTACTTTGCAGAAGAGCAACAAAGCAAAATGAAAAGAATGGCTGCCACATGCAATCAGCAATTTGGGCACTCGGCCGTAACGGCGTCTAACACAACCAACCGTATCGAACGAGAGACATTCATTCAGTCAGCCAGCAAATTGCAAGTACAACAATTTTTCGTCTTCACCAGCAAAGTGGCAGCCACATTTAAAGTGCCGCATTAAACGGCACCCAAGCAAGTCAAGCGACTACATTTCCACGACGTCGCGCAGCCAACACTGCCGGTCATTAGTGCGCAAATACTTGACGCGCATGCGCGTGTTGGCGTTATAAACCACAGACGAGTTTGTGGCGTTTTTTGTTTGCTTCGTTTGCACTCCACTCTTTCTATTTGTCAAGTTCTTCCTGCTGTGCAGTGCTCGTGGTTTAACCTGCTGCGTGCTGTGACTTGTTTGACTTCCCATTTGATTAGCTGTCTTTCATCGCCGCCAGGCAGCTGTGGATGTCCAGAAGTGTAGCTGACACCCACGCGCTGGTGCAGGTACAGCTACGTACGCTGGCGCACTCAATCAGTCAGAAATACTTCCCGGCTGCGGTATGACACAAGCGACCTCGCTGTCCTCAGTTAATTTGGATTTCAGTAATTTCTGTGTGTTTTCACAAATATTTGACACCTTTTGACTTTGGTGAACTCGCATTTTTTAGCAGATGGGATAATTAAGTTGTTGTTTGATTGGTTGTAAATAGCTTATGCAAATTTTGTCAGGGTCAAGGGGTTTTGGGAAAAATTCAGGAAAGTAGAGAAGTGGCAAATTGTTTTCTGATTTTGTATGTGCTTGGGAAAATATAATATAAGACGAGTATGTATATCAGAACACAGAAGCCTTTTGGCACGCAACAATTCCTCTAACCCGAGCTCCAGTTTGCCTGAAAACAACTATAGTCTAATTCTCCAAAGGTACATATGTAAATGTAGAAACATTCCAACAAAAACTCTACTAGCAGCTTTCAACTTTTTATAAGCTTGTACACTAAACTCTTTAACCGAGTTTATGAGTTTGTAAGAACCAAACAGAATGAATGTAAATAAACTCTTAGCCTTCTAGAACTTAGAACTACGTCGCCAATAAAGAATTGTATGTAACATAAACTTATAGATCCTTTTGTAGAATCAAGAAAAAATACCTTCTCATTATTTTGCAATGATCATTTATTCAAACTCTTGTCAAATATTAGCCAAATCGATAGTCAACTTAGAAGCAGTCATCAATGCTTGGCAAAGCGCCATCGCAGAAATGCCAGGTGGACCAGGCAGACCAACCTTGCATGCGTAAGACCTCTTGGGCACAACGTACTATGGGTTCGATGTTGTCGGTCAACAATCCATTGCAGCCGATGTGACACTGATTGTACGAGAAGCGTCCGCTGGCAGGCTGGCACCAGTAGTAGTCATTGATCTGGAAAAGACCGTAATCGTTGGAGCCATTGTAGTTAGTTGGGCCGACGACATCAGTGCGGTAGGAACTCTCGTGTTCGGCAATACAAGCCCAACGTGCCAATTGATCCCTAGGCACACCCAAACGAGACATCTCACGAGCCAAGGAGCAACGGTCTAAGACCTTACCGAAAGCTGGTGCGGCCAGAGCCAGTGCGACGATTAAGCAAATATAGGCTTTCATGTTGATTGTTTGGAACTGTTTCGATAAAACTGATGATTTACCGTGCACATTTTCGAACTTTTATACTAAAGCGGACACACCTAAAGTATCAGTCAAGTACCAGGGCGGTATGCAAGTGTGTTTATCTTGAGTTGTTAGCGACTTTACACTGCATGTTGTAATATTACATTTTCCGTTACATTACACGGCTGTAAGGTAAACAAATTGAGTCGAAAGTATCATACAACAAACAGCGCAAAACAAATACGACTCACAATACCTAGAATTTATTGTCTTATCGATATTATATTTTCTAGAAATACCACTGATTACTGCCTAGCATATAGGTATACTCTTATCAGTTATCAAATTGCGAGAATCTCTCCACTAATCCAGTATAAAAGCGCCTTTGTTGACTGCCATAAACATCAGTTCTTTCTATTATATTAACTAAACAACATGAAAGCTTTCGCCCTCTTGGTCTTCGCTCTGGCTTTAGCCGCACCAGCCTTCGCTGAGGTCTTGGATCGTTGCTCTTTGGCTCGTGAGATGTCTCGTTTGGGTGTGCCTAGGGATCAATTGGCCCGTTGGGCTTGTATTGCCGAACACGAGAGTTCCTACCGCACTGATGTCGTCGGCCCAACCAACTACAATGGCTCCAACGATTACGGTCTTTTTCAGATCAACGACTACTATTGGTGCCAACCTGCCAGCGGACGCTTCTCTTACAATCAGTGTCACATCGACTGCAATGGATTGTTGACCGACAACATCGAACCCATAGTACGTTGTGCCCAAGAGGTGCTGCGCATGCAAGGATGGTCTGCCTGGTCAACCTGGCGCTACTGCGACGGCTATGTGCCAAGCATTGATGATTGCTTCTAAGTTGGCAATCGATATGATTTTGTAATTTGTGCGTAAAATAAGAAATAAAGTGTTGAGTTTATAAGTGTTCATAAGTAATGTTTATTAATGATTTCTAAATGAGTGTCGTTTGGTGTATAAAATGTACATACTTGTATGTATGTTGTGGAGGTCCATGCTTCAAATATTTTATGTATAAAAAATTAGTTGAAGGGATATGTTCTTCTATAAAAGTAATATATGTAGCTGTTGTAGTACTGATTTTAGAGTTTGTGTGAATTCAGTGTATGAAGTTAATAACCTAAACATCATTGCTTAGGTTAAACCTTAAAGACATTCGGAGCAAACAAAAGGGCGGCGCTATACTGATTTTCGAATTCCTTTAGTTTTAGTTTTATAGTATTCAAAGTCTTTAACTTTCCAAAAGGCCTCACTACTATTCCAATTAAACTCAATATTTGTATCTATACCACTTCTGGATACTATCTGGGTAGTTTGTGGGTAGTAGTGGGTTTCAGCATTGATATTTTTGAATTATCAAGTGAAGTTCCATTATTTCTAAGATTTAACCAAATTAAGAGCCGAATGAGTCAACTCAGAATTTTTTAGGTCTTGTCAGAACCCTAAAATTTATTATTTACTATTTTGCAGTATGCTGTCAATTTGGAAATTCTTAGCCAGATAAATCCGACTTTCAAGGGAACATGGTTTCCGTTCATTCTTTTGCTTGCGTTGATTTAATAAACGGTGTTTTCTGAGGGTCTAACAATCGGTAATATTTTTTCATAATAATTTAAAACCACTGTATATGCAATAAAATAATAAATCTGTCATTATACATATAAAAAAACATAACACAACAACACTGTTACGAAGCACCTACCAACTGCTATGAAAAGCCAATGAACCAATTGTAGCATCCATCAAAGTTTAAACACAGCGTCTGCACATACCGATACATACATACACATATAATGCATAATATGTTTGATAATAATATTTTTGCTATGTAGAGCTCATTAACGAAGAAAAATAGCAAGCAATTTATGATGCTGTTGACTGTACAACCATCATAATAATATTTTTTTTAGTTTGTCTTCACAGAATCATGCAACATTATGATATAGTGATATATGTATGTATATGCATTTCGTTACAAGACAGTGAGTAATATGGCGTCGAAGGCATACCTAAAAGTGCATGTAACAGTAAGCAGCCGCTATAGCGGTAATTAGAGTTCAAATTTACTTTATAAGCTATTTTCTCGCTTTTAATAGCGTTGAAATAAAACTGTGTAAGTGAAAAAGTCACAAGCGCATCCTCAGCAGTCTCGCGCATGCGCAAAACCTACATTCATATAGTACATACAAATTATCCTCTACCTGTGGCTACATGGTATTATATTGCTCATATTGTCTGTAATAGCAATTTCATAGTAAAGCACAAATAACAACACCATGTAACGGCTACAGGCATTCATTGCCTTTACTTACTCGTGTATGTCTCTTCGTATAAATGCTTAGCTGGTTTATGTGCTTGTGCGCTCGTCGTAATCGTGGTTCAAGTTGAAAATTTGTCAACTCATGTTTACATTATGCGCATGCGCGACTGGCTGGCTGGCGCATGCAAGCAAGCTACTGTTGGGGCAAATTAGCAAGCGGGGTGACTGTGAGCGTCTGAAGATAACAAAGAAAGCCGAGAAAAGCGGTAGCTTCAACGCGGCTGCAAGCAAACTTCGTTCACGTAGAAATGTTTGTGGTACAGTGGGTCAAGTAGCGTAATTTTTTTTTGTTTTGATCAAATAAAATATTTTTTTTTCCTAAATTTTTTTGTCTACTTAAGAAAAATTTTTTCATGAAATTTAATATTTTTTTGTGTTAGTTTTTTTTTGCCAATTTAAAAAAGATTTTTTGATGTAAATTAAAATCAATAATTTTTTTTATAAAATTTTAAGTATTTTTGTATTATTATATATATCGCTATAGCTTTGCTGCAAGCAAAGTTTGTTTTACAGTTTTTAGAAGTATTAAAATTACATTTATACAAAATAATTTTTTTTATAAAAATATTTTTTTTTATAAAACAAGATTTTTTTTTATAAAAACAATAAGTATTTTCGAGTCGAAATTTAAAAAACTCGTAAAATTTTTTAGTTACGAAAATGTTTAGACTTGATGATATAAATTTGGGACGACGTTGCTATTTTCATTTCAAATTCGTTTAAAAAAATCGTGAAAATTTTGAAATTATTTTTTTTTTCATATAAATAAAATTTAGATATAAATTAAAATTTTTTGTTTTTTTCATATAAAATTATAAAATAAATTTTGCTGTAAATATAAAAAAAAAATTAATTTTTTACCAAAAAACTGCTAAACATTTTTTAAAAAAAAATTTCTCAAAATATTTAATAGATGGAATAATAAAATAACCTTTATATTTTTATTTTTTTATATAATTAAAATTAAAATTTTCCATATTTATTTTCTCTTATGAAATTATTAAATAAATTTTACTTGAAATATATAAAAAAAAAATTCAAGCAAAAAATTGCATCCAAAAAAACTAGTTGAGTTCTTTATTACAAAAAAAAATATTTTTATTTATTTTCTCAAAATATTTAAATAAAACTAAATATAAACTTAAGTTTTTTTATTTTTTTATTGAAATAAAATATAAATTTTTCATTTTGGCTATTTTCATATAAAATTATAAAATAAATTTAGCTATAAATACAAAAAAATTAAATTACAAACAAAAAACTGCTTTTGTAAAATTAATTGAGTTCTTTAATAAAAAATATTTTTTTTTCTCGAAATATTTAAATATACATAAATATAATATTAACTTTGTAGTTTTAATTGTTTTTTTTATATAAATAAAATTTAAATTTTCGATTTTTATTCTTTTCATATAAAATTTTAAAATAAATTTTGCTATAAAAATAAAAAAAACTTTGCCTTCGAAAGTTTTCTTTATTAAAACAATATATTTTCCTTTGTTTTCTCAAAATTATTAAAAAACTTAAATATAATTTTTATAAATATGTAATATTATTTTCAAGTTATAAAAAAAGAAAATTATGAAATGAAAAAAATAAAATAATGGACATTAAAGAAAACAAGAAAACTTTAAAATTACTTTTGTATGACAGCTATATGCTATAGTAATTCGATCTCAATAACTTCTTCGTAGATTGCATTATTTCAGTGTATAAACATAACTTAAATTAAATAATTTGTCATGATTTCCATCAATTACGTCCCACTGTCTCAAACAAACTACAGTCGCTAATAAAATTAGAGGTCAACACGCTTTGATAAAACTTTATAATTTTTCACCAACAATATTTTATTGTTTTCTTTTCCAAGCCGCTTCGTATTATTCGCTTTAGCTAAAGTTTTTACTTTAATTGCATTCGCTTGCTTATTTAAATAATTTTGTGCTCATATGGCTTATGTGAAATGCCGCTAGCAGCGGTAGTCGACAATTTTTATATCGCATACATACAAACAAATTCATATTTTCTATCAAATTCCCAAACACCAAAGTCTGCGCCTTGCGTGTTTTCATTATATTTTTGGTTTGCTTGCATTTTTCATTGCTTCATGTTGGTTGTGTGTAAAAATTTTTATGAATGAAATGGAAACTGTGTAAAATACTATATATGTATGTATATATATACATATGTGCATATATTTATATATAATTTATTTATGCATTACATGTAAAATACGCTTTTGACTTTAGCGCTTACTTAAGCCTTACTAATGTCAACATCAGCTGATAGTTGCTAACTGTGCTCGTTGTAGCTGTCAGCAACAGCTGTTGAAGCGATTTTTAAGCTGACAGCTGAGAGCGTGTTACAATACCTTGTTGCTTATTTATGTTTTTTTAATTCCTTTACGACTTTGCAACATAGTTAAGTACAATAAAATTGTGTTCATTCATATTGTGGCAATTTTTTATGACAAGTGTGACCAAGGAAATCGGTGAGGTGTCAGTTGTAAGTGAATAGGTGTCTTGCTTATTTGTATTGCTGCTAAGACAGTTGCATTGACTAATGGGTTTAAGTGTAATTGACAGTATGACACATCTTATGCCCGTCAATATAATTTCAAACCATAAAAAATTTTGAGTTGGAAGTGTGTAAGGCATGAGTAAACTACAGTAAAGTAGAGTAGAGTATACTTTGATGTGATCAAAATGTGTTGCTGAAATTTGGAGGCAAAATTATTTGTAATCAAACAGCTTCGAAAGTGACGATGGTACCAAAATTAGTAAAAAATTGGTTTTAAAAAGCAGCGGTAGTCAATGATTAAAAACGATAGATACAAGAAAATCAAAATTAAAGTAAAATACATCTAAGAAGTAAAAAGTGAAAAAACAATAGTTTGGCTTAAAAATTTTCCAAATATAATTTTTGTGGAAAAACGCAAACTTTGGTTGCACCGCAGCTGGCATACTCTTCACAAATAACGAAGTTTCCTTACAAGCACCTCATTAAATCGTTCAGTTTGTATGGTAGCTATATGCTATAGCAGCAGATATAGAAAATTTCTACAGGAATTATATTTATTTATTGTTTTAAAAATTAACATACAAGTATATCAGATTTCATAAAGATATCTAGTCAAATGAAAAAGTTTTCCATACAAACACTTGATTGGGATCGTTCGGTTTGTAAGGCAGCTAAATGCTATATTGAACCGATCTAAACAATTTCTTCCGAAATTGCACTGTTGCTTGAGGCAATAATTCTTGCAAAATTGCATATTGATATCTTGTCAAGTAAAAATGTTTTCCATACAAGCACTTGATTCGAATCATGCAATTTGTATGGCAGCTATATGCTATAGTGGTCCGATATCGGTGATTCTGACAAATAAGTAGCTTCTTGAGCAGAAAAAAACGTGTGCAAAATTTTAAATCGATATTTTCAAAACTGAGGGACTAGCAGACGGACTGACAGCGTTAATCGCTAACTCAGCTCATCAAGCTGATCGATCACTTAGACATTTCCTTTTGGTGTTAAAATTAATATACCCTGTTCAGGGTATAAAATGTATGTGTACATTAAAATTAGCCTGCTATATACATACATATGGTATATAGAATGATATTAGGTTAGGTTAGAAATAAATTCTCAAAAATTTTTAAAAAATTCGTACATCAACGATATTTTCATATCTACAAATTCAATGACTTTACCGTCACACTGCTATCAAAACCACATATGCAGGAACCGAAATATGCAAAAAGAAATAAACCAAAATGCTGAATACGCCAACTCTTACTTTTTGTAAAAACCACAGCAATAAACCGTTATGAGCTGTAAAAAATCAATAAAGCGTAAAACAAAGAAATCGCCATTCGCTCAGCCATAAATTGCCTACTTTAGTTTTGTTAACTCTGTAAGTGTAAGAAATATTACAACTATGTCTCAACTCTCGACAAGTTTTCGCAGAGCTTTTGTCTTTGAGCGTGTCAGAAATTTAGTTGTTTGCATAAATCTTAAAAGTTTTGTGTATTTCGAACACTTTGATTTGCGTATTTAATATGACGAGCGACCTACTTTTTGGTGTTGTTGTGTTTTCGTGGTTTCTATTTTTGCTTTTCCTGCATATTTAAGCAAACTTATTTATGCTTTAATCATAAAATGTATAGAAAACGATTAAGCAGTAAGGAACCGCAAAAGCTTTTAATTATTGAAAAAAATTAGAAAAAAAAACTTTTTTAGAAGAACACAGGAATTCATAAATTTCCAACAAAATTAAATTTTAATTTACATAAATAAATATAAATATCGTTGTTGACAAATCTTCATATTTTAAGTAATTGAATGTAATGTGTAAGTATTTAATTACCAATCCTCGATAGTATAGTGGTCAGTATCCCCGCCTGTCACGCGGGAGACCGGGGTTCAATTCCCCGTCGGGGAGTATTTGTATGAATACTAGATTTTTTTAAATTTTATAATTTGTATTCAATATTTATAAATACAATAATACATACATATTTTACTTCAATAATTTGTATTAAATTTTTTCCTCACAATCTGCCTTTCCTCCCAAACCGCTAATACATACATATAACATTTCTTTTCTAAATATGTAAATATTTCTTCCGCTTGCAATTAAATGATATTTAATTATTTTTACTATAATTGCGTGCGCTTGGAAAGTTTAAAAATATTTTGAAGAAATTTATTTACTTTTTTTGACGGCTTGAACACGCTATAAATCAATTTAGTGCGCATATTTCGGCAATTTAAGTTAAAAACTTATAAATTCAAGCATGTTTTTTGTTGTTTCTTTTAGGTTTTGATTTATCAGTAGTATAATTTCTACTTTCGTTGCCTATATTTTGCATCTGTCAATGTGCAGGTACTTAGAGTTACTTTGACTTTGAAGCCTTTTCTTTTTACTTCTGTTAGCTGTGCTGTTTGTTGTTGTTATTATTAATTGCTAAGTTACGTGCGAACACTTTTAAAAATCGCTTGCAGCATCTCACCATTTCACTCCTTTACTTTTTGTCGTTTTTTAACAACTTTTTTAAATTCGAATCTCCTAAAACTGGAAAAATATGTATATGGTCTGTAGACAGCTGTCGTTGTTATCAAATGGTTTGTTGAATTGATATGTATAGTATTTTATTTATATTATTGAGCAATTCACAACCTGTCGTAAAGCATAGTAAAATCGTCAAATTATAAAAAAAAACAAATGTAAAAGTTTATAATTTTACGATTTTACGATGCTTTACGACAGGTTGTGAATTGAACATATAATAAATAATAATAATAATAAAGGTATGTGAAATTCAGTTTTTTGTAAGGAAATAAGAAGAAAGGCTTTCCCAAAGGCACATACATAAATATTTGAAAAACCATTCATAAAGCTTTAGTTGAACTTTAGCTTGAACGGCAAACTTATGAAAATAATCAGTAGCATCTTGTACCTAAATTGGTTGAAAGCTGCAAGCTTAATGAAAGCTTTAGCTGCAGCAGAGATGTCACATGCAGTATCGACACACATTTCAAGTCATTAATCTCAATATCAGTCACAATTAAGTACGACTAAGTAAACGATAATGAAAGCTCTAAACTGAGTGAAAGCTTAGATCTTAATGAAAGCTTTAACTAAAATAATAATAAAGTAAAGCTTTAACTAAAGTAAATTTTTAGTGCACTAACCTCAACAACAACCCATATTAAACACGACTTTTGCTGCCCTAACAGCTTTAAATCCTATTTGGAGTGAAAATATTACTATGAGCAAGAAATAATAAGACTTTGTTCATAATTCGAAGGTATCTGTCAATATAACCTTGATTTTTCACCAGCTTTAACGTGTTTTTTTCAGCTTCTTTTCACCTTTGCCACGATATTCGGCCGATTGATCGTCCGATTCGGGGTCGTAAATATAGATCCAAGACTCATGGCTAGTAATAATACGTTTCATGACATCTTGGTAGTTCACAGACGTTAACACGTCGCTGTTTTTCGAAAAAATTAGGCAATTTTGGAAACAATCATGCTTGCTCTCGTGGTATATTCAATATACAACCACACCAAGTACACTAAAATATCTGTAATCTGAACGAATTTTGTAAATCCCTCAATCGGACCATGTCACATATTGGGAGCACGTAATTAGTACGATAAAACACAAATGAAGTTCACTTCACTATTTTCACTTTTTAATACCATTAATACCGCACAGTGCTGACCGCAATTGGTCACATGTGACGATGCTTATGGTCAAATGGCGTGGCGGCTAATTGACCCATAGAAGACACACGAAATGACAACTGAAAGCGTGCAAACAAGAAATTTAAACAGCAAAGGTGGACACACATGTAAGAAAAGTTAAAAGTACATAGGAACACATATCGTCATATATACAGGTATATGTATTTATAAAGTAATCAGTTAGGGCGTAAGAGCCGCAGAAGTCTTTCAAACGCAATTAACATTTGACAATTGCCTTTTTGGAGACTACGCCGGCGAGTGGGTTCAACGCAGAGTTCAACACGGTTTGACAAATTCCACCGTATATCGCTTAACGGTACCTAAGCAGTAAATTTTTAATTTTGTTTATATAACGCACATTTTCACTTTTTAGTTATACTAACTGTCTTAAGTTTCTTTTCTTGCCTGGCTTTTATACTACAAGCCGTGGTGTTTTCTATATTTTTCACTTCATGGCCAATTTTGTGTCGTGTGTAATTAAAAATGTAATTAACTGAAACAGAATAACGACAATGTGAAAAAGCTAATTTTTCAAATAAAAAAACATTAAATTAAACGCACCGACAAAAAAAAATTAACTATGTTTACACTCTGAAACAAAAGTGTGTTTCCTACGCTAACACCCGTGACACTGGGACGCTGGAAAATCTCGTTTTTCACACTTTCCGGCGGCTGAGACTGAAAGCGTACTTTGGCTTTCTTTCACGCCGAACATTAGCTCAGCTTGGCATTGACATTAAAGCTTTTTTTATTTTAATTAAAATGGGAGTTGCAGCGCTAATTAATTTTGAAATGCGTGAAATAAAGTGAGAAACGCAGTGCGGCTCATTGCTTCAAGCGGGCATTGTGGCCACGCCTGCGCAGTGTGCGCCATTAACACAAGGACTTTTACGCATATCTATTCATAACAGTTTTTCACAAAACCGCATGCTGTGCGATTTTTATGCTAACACGAATAAATCACTTAGGTGCCTAAGGCGCGCTGACACAGAGTCTAAATAAACCACCAAAAGCAAAGAAACTACTTGTTGCAAGCATCATATGATGGCAAATATAAAACGACAACGAAAAAATACAAAATACAAAATTGTTTCGTTGTCTTTCAGTACTTTTGGTCAAAGCTTTTGACTAGACTGTAAATATTCAATGAAGTAAACAGAATTTCAATATCGTTCCTTCCTTCGACGAACTAAGCGCTTTAGCATACAGATTAAAACAAGTGAAAGTAGAAGTATAAAGAGAGCTTTTCGGAGTTTCTTTTTACATCCTAAAGATAGCTTTTTGGCAGCTTTTTAATATCTAAAATATAAGTTATTGTAACATTAAGGCTTCAAAGATAGTGAAAAGTGAGCTTTTTAGGACTTTTATAATTCTTTGAATTTTTACTGATCAATTTTTACAGACGTACAAATAGAAATGTTTTTTGGTTTTTTTTACAACTGCAAGTTACTTTAATTGAGAAGCTTTTCAAAAGTAGTAAAAAGTGAACTTTTCTGAGTTTTCACTTTTATAATTTTTTGGAGCTTTCATAATAAGGTTTTAGTACAAAACAGAATAGATTTTTGCAGTTTCTACATCTACAAGTTATTGTAATTGTGAAGTTTATAAAATGGTGATAAGTGGGCTTACCAGAGATTTCTTCTTCATAATTTTTTAGAGCTTTCATAGTAAATTTTTACTACAAAACAGAAGATTTTTTTCATTTTCAAGAGTTATTTTTATTGTGAAGCTTTATTAAGTGAACTTTCCAAAGTTTTGACTTTTGTAATTCTCTCGTGGTTTCATAAACACCTTTTACTAAAAAACAGATTAGCTTTTTTTGCGTTTTACATCCACAAGTTATTGTAATTATGAAGTTTAAAAAAATAGTGTTAAGTGAGATTTCTGGAACTTTCATCGTTATAATTCTTTGGAGCTTTCATAGTGAATTTTTACTAGAAAACAGAAGAGTTTTTGTCACGCTCAAGAGTTATTTTCATTGGAAGCTAGCAAGAAATGCTGTTAAGTGAGCTTTCCAAAATTTTCACTTTTATAATTCTCTAAAGCTTTCATAAAAGGTTTTTGGTATAAAACAGAAGAGATTTTCAGAGTTTTTTTATTTTCATGTTCTTTTTATTGTGAACTTCAAAAGAATATTGATAAGTGAGATTAGAAATATTTAGCTTTCATTTTTATAAATCTTTGGAGCTTTTATAGTAAATTTTTACTAAAAAACAGAAAGACTTTCTTTCATCTTCAAGAGTTATTTTTATAGGAAGCGACCAAAAATATTATAAACTAAGTTTTTAGTGCTTTCATTTTTACAATTCACTGGAGCTTTCATAAAAAGTGTTTACCGCAAAACAGAAGAATTTTACGGAGTTTTTTTTACATCTTCAAATTATTTTTTTTTTGTGAAGCTACTTTAAAATACCAAAAGTTAAGTCAGCTCTTCAGAGCTTTCATTTTTATAACCCTTCATTGTCATTGTTGACTTTTATATATGCGGGTCGATTTATTTTTTATAAAATCGCTTAGCCGGGAAATGTTCTAGGGGTAATTCTGAACAGCTTTGCCTAACAGACTATAGCTCAAAAACCGGTTTCGAGTCAGCGATATTTAAGACAAAGTTAAAAAGATCTGAACAAACACATAAAAACACATAAAAAAATTATCAACAATATTCATCAAACATAAAATTTCGTATGAAGTTCAAAAGCTTGCAAATAAAACTTACAATCACCAATTATGTATTTCTCGCAATAATTTGCAAATCTTAATCCCACCAGCAATCATTCAGTATACCTGCTTCAGTTTCGCAAAATGAAATTAAAAAAAAATCATGTTTTATTTAAGCTCAACCCTGAAGCAAATATAACAAAAGCAAAATCGGCGTAGAAAATCAATTGTAATTGCTTTGAATTTGCCAAGGTGTGGGTGCCAATTTAACAGATTTTTTGTTTGGGATAACAACACACGTGAGTCACTAGTGGGAATTGAATGGATGACAAGGCAAAATAGCTAATCTTTTGCAAAGAAAGGAGTAGCAAAAACCAAGCCAATAAAATTGGTAAAAATGTGTAACGCGAGGAAAGAAATAACAGAGTAATAAATTTAAAAGTAATGGAAGCAAAAATTCATACCCACGCACAAAATATTGGCACGGCTGTTTAGACAAAGCAAAGCTTGACAAATTGCTGTAGCTGGTGTGAAAGAATATGCAATTTTTTTTATACCTATAATTAATGGAAAAAAAATATTTAAAAAATATATTAAAAATTTAACAAGATTCTATGTTTTAGAATTGTTTAAAGTTTCGAGAGTTGCCACTATCAACTATCTTGCTTGATAGCTTTCGCTCTTGGCAGAAATCTAACCCAAATGCATGCATTAAATAGTGAAACGTTAGTTCGTCTGAATTCTCATTTCTTTGTTGATTTTTTAGCAATATTTTAATTGCTAATTTTATGTATTTTACAAGCGATCACTCTTCACATTTTTACCAGATACATCAACAAGGGGAGGATGGAAACATTATTAATTACTGCACCTTTGAAAATCGCACAGCATTCTCATTTCTATTTTGACCAATTTATTCGCGTTTTGAAACCTGCTCATTTCGGCTCCTCGGCGCGTATATAATTTTATATTCCTCACATTGTCTCTCTTCACAGCTCATTTATTTTGCAGTTTGGGTCAGTTGGCAACGGCAGTGAAATATGGGTCACTGTATGATTGATATTCTCAAACACTGTAGTGGCAGCAGCGGCTGTTTAGAAGACGCGTGAAGATCGCACAGCATCGTGATTTTATTTTCATTGGCCTACAGCGTTGTGTTAAATGAGCCATAATCACGTTAAAATGGATACAGCAGACACCTTTCGAAAAGCAAATGCACTAACACTTTGAAACAATGAAAAAGACAGTTTGAATATTTTCGCCAAAAAAAAATTAATGAAAGTCATTTGTACGCACATAAATATCCGCAAGGTGTTAACCCACATCCGCTGTTTTTCTATCGTGGCATTCATTACCGCGATATGTATGCTTTTTATGACATTACAATTAAAGCGCTTTAGAGCTTTTTGCGCTGATTAATAATTTTCGCACTTTTTCCGTAATAAAATTTTTATTTCAATACTTTTTGTGATTAATATTATCTTTCGCTTTCATTGTGTCTGTTTTTTTCTCAGCTGGCAGCACTAACCACACACATTCCATTTCGCTTTTGTGTGTGCGACACTGTTTGAATTTATGGCCTACAAATTGATTGGGAATTTTTGAGGTTATAAGAGATTTCCATGTTAAGTGTACATCTATGTATGGCTAACTGACCTGGATAGAAAATCGTTTAGGAATTTTAGTGAGATATGATTGTATGTACATAAAATAAGTTGTTATAAATTCGGTTCTACTAAGCTTTTTCTAAACTTTTTTAAGCTTTCATGTTAGTACAAACTTACTTGAAGAAAGTTTGCATTTCTTTGATTGCTTGCGCCAAATTTTTTAGAAACTTTGTCGTGAAATTTAAAGCACTGCCTTTAGTAAACTTTTGGGTGCCTTTACTTTGTACAATTTATTTAGAAAAACAAAAACTCAGTTTTAGAAAAAAGTGATCAGATTTAATCAAAACTCCTTATGCGTAATCAAATAAGCTTTCTAAAGCTTTTCGTGCTTTTTAAAAAAGCTTTTATGAAGATAACTTATTTTGGTTACAATACATATTTTATATGCATAAAGCAGTAGATAGAGTTTAATTTGGGAGTCCGTTGAGCTTTTAAAACAAGAACTTAAAAGGCTTATTTAAGTTCCCATACTTTCTTGAAATAATTTTAAATTATTTGCACTTAAAATTTTTTAAAAGCTTCAGAAAATTTCGTTTCAAAGCTTTAAAGCTTTCACTTCAATCCAATGTCATGAGCTTTCGAGAACGCGAGTTTTAACATGCCAATAAAAACAAAATATACTCAAAGCTCATACTTAAAAAATATATTGAACTAATTTTGAACAAAATTTTTGACAAAATAACGTTTATTTCCACAAAAAAATATAAAAAAACGAGAAGTAAAAAAGCTTTCGACCAACCTTATATATGTAGGAAAGGAAATGGGTATTTGTTTCTGTAACTGCTCTAAATATGCTACAAGGTATCAGCAAGTACAACTTAAATTCGACTTCCTTCTAGATTGGATTTTCTAATTTAAAAAACTGTTTCGTAATCCGTCTCTAGCAATGCTAGGTGATAAGTTTACCGCTAAGCCACGTTTAACTTCGGTTTCACCCAATATGTAAACTTGCTATACCAAAACAGCAAAGAAATTTGTAAAAATTTATGCTGAGAACGTGACTAAAATAACGGCATCAAAAAAACAAAACTCACACATTATTACAACACCGACAAAATGACCAATTACAAGAGAAAAATCAACAGAAACTAAACCATGAGTTGGCAAAAATAAACAAAATCTTTAATTAACACCATTTTGAGACAACCAAAGGAACACACACACACAAACAAATTTAATTATTTTTTCTGCACGAAGCACAAAGTGTTCATTGTTGTGTCTGTGCAATGGTTGGCAACCTTGACGTTTGAAGTGGTTTCTTTTCGAAACGTTTTCACTTGTAGCCACAAGTATTTGTATTTTAATTAAGAAATACTTGAAAAGGCGCAAACACACGTACAAAGTTGAATATTTTCTTTTTTTTTTAATTTTTTTAAGATATAGTTTCAAAATAAGAAACAAATTTTGGTATATGCTGTCATGTCTGCTTATATGCTTCAGGTGTGATATGTGGGTGTGTATGTGTTTTGTGTACAAAAACCGCAAATTAAATGTAGTATTTTCTAACGGGCATATTGCCAATAAATAACGTTTGAAACACAACAAAAAGTTTGCTATGAAAATCGAAAGCAAAAATCATGCAAAAAATTGCAAAGAATATTCTACCTTTTAGTGGTTTCACAAGTATACAAACATGTCATATAAATAAACATGAAACTATTAGCAGTTTATATTGTTGTACACATATTATATGTATGTATTTATCTGAAAGCGTAGTGTAGGAGAAAAAGACAGATTGTGCAATGCGGAAAACCACAAAGCAACGTTGGATCAATTCTAATTGCCAGCGACATTGGCGAGGTTCTCACACCGTGCAACCGAACTGGAAATTATAAAGTGAATGCGAGTTTTAGGAATAAACATATATATATGTATATGTATAGTTGGACACATCGTTTTTAATTACAGATAGAGACATATTTAGGAAAAGCATCCATACAAGAAGTTAATTTTTTTCGGCCAACTTATATGAGAGCTATATGCTATAATCAACCGATCTGAACAAATTCTTCGAAGATTGTATGCTTTTCTTAGACAATAATCCCTTCCAAATTTCTGTATGATATCTTGTCAAATGTAAAAGCTTTTTATGCAACCCCTTTACTCCGATCGTTCAGTTTGTATGGAAGTTTTGGGTTATAGTGATCCGATCTAAGCAATTTCTCCGGAGATTGTACCATTTTCTTAGATAATAATCCATGCCAAAAATTTCGAAGATATCTTCTCAAATGTAAAAGCTTTCTATACAATCTCTTTGTTCTGATCGTTCAGTTTTTATGGCAGCTATATGCTATAGTAGTCCGATATCTGCGGTTCCGACAAATGAGCAGCTTCTTGGGAAGAAAAGATTGTGTGCGAAATTTTAGAACGATATCTCCAAAAATGAGGAAGTTGGTCATGTATAAAAACGAACATATATGGCTATATCTTCACAGCTGTTCATTTATATGAACATATTTTTTAAAGGGTTTTGAACTTTCCTTCTAGGAGTTACAAACTTCGTTGCGTACTTAATATACCTTGTTCTGTGTATAAATATATATCCAGATATTTAAAAGTGATTAACTTGCCTGGTACAAAAAACAAAATAAATATATATCCAGAAATACAAAAAAAACACATATTGTTGTGAAAACATATCATTTATGGTATATAAAGTTTTAGCTGTGAACAACACTGTGGTTATAACATTCTTCGATTTCTTGCTGGGTATGAACTCGGCTTTTACAAAAGTGGAGAATCAGTACGTACAATTATCACTGACCAAGACGGCATCAATGAACACTTGAAGAGCAATTGAAAATTGGACAAAAAATTGAAAAACAATAGAAAATAATAAAACTAGAAATATTAACAATGAGCTTTTATAAAATAATAAAAAATAATAAAATTATTATATAATAAAAATTAAAACAACAAAGAGTTATTATTAATTACTTGTATGAGATGTAAAGATAACCAAAAATTAACCACATTTATTTGAGGAGCAGTTTGAAGATTAATTTTTTAACGCGCAACAAAATATTTCAACACTACTGCTATTGGAAAGAGGTTAAATAATGAGAGATATAGTATAAGCAACTCTTTCCAACGAAGCAATATCTTTATATATAAAAATTACGTGTCACTTTGTCCGCGTTGGATTCCTAAACTACTGAACCGATTTTAAAAAAATTTAGCACACTGTGTCCAGTTCGAATCAACTTAGAAGATAGGATAGTTAAAAAATTCATAAATAAAAAATACAGTGAAAGCTCTATTAAATAGACGCTCTATTAAGCGGACATCTCCATAAACCATACACATTGGCCGGTCCCACAATTGGTAGATGTTTGTTAAGTAAAAATGGTAGACAGCCATAGCAGCAGTTACGTTGAATACCAGCCTAGAAGCATTTAGCAGGAGAAACATGGAAACTAAGAAATATTTTTGACCACATTGCAGTAAACGAAAAATGATATCAAACATCAGAATTTTTATTGACTGGCTGTTGAATGAGGTTAGGTTAATTGTTGAGCTGAAATGTTCCCAAGAAATTCGCAGATTCAATAAGACAATACATATTTTGAAGCTCCTCTCTCTCTCTTTCTCTCTCTTACTTTGCGAAAAATTAGTTATAGAGTAAGCCGATATTTGATTACACAACCTACATATATTATTCCAATGCACTTAAAGCGCTTATTGATATAGGTTTTTGAGTGAATCAGTGAACCAAATCTGAGTACGTCAAACTAATTTGAGTAACGTAACAAGAGTTCGTGAACGAACATAACCATAACTGACTGTTCCTAAAAAAAACAAAGAAAAGTCAGCAAAATGCAGTTACAACCACTGCAGCAACATCAGCCACCTAAAAACATGCCAATATGACAAGGTGAGGCCAAAGATTGTTTCGATTATAAATGCGCGTAGTTTATTTTTGACAATCCACTGCTGCAATTCCGAATACGGTAGTGGCACGCTTGCACCGAGCTGTTCAGAACAAGAGCAATAGCAAATGGACTAGCACACTTAACGCTTATGGACATATGAACTTATTCACTTAAGCGTGTACGCCGCGCGGTGAGGCGACAGCAAGATCGGCTAACAACTGTTTGCTGCTAAAAAATACGAAGCGCGCTACACACTTATTACACTTATAAGCCTGATTATGCAGAAGCATGTACTTATACGAATATATACGACGTATGTAGACCTATGCCGGTGCGCTTGTGCACCGATACTTAAGTATTTTGCGTGCGTGCTTGCGTGCCGTGGAGTTCAACCGCAAAAGGCATGCGAACTTAAGTTTACCACACCGTGTGTCGAGGCATTTGAAGTGGCAGTGGCCTTTTGTGGACCGCCAACAAGCTGGTTTAATATTTATCATTTTATGAATTTTTTTTTTTTTTTCCCCTTTTTTGTTGTAACACTGTGTCAATCCGAATGGCAACGGCACTCATGTAGTGCGTCGCCTTAGATTTGTTGAACCCAGCGGCGGTGTGGCGTGTCGCCCGGCCGCTTGGTGGTCTGGCATGCCTCGGGGGCATTCGCTTGATTGGCGTTATGTATAAAGAATGACACATGCGCCGACGCACATTAATTTGCGGCTTTGTGTCAATTCACGTTTATTGCTGCGCTTAGTTCAAAGCGGGGGAAAAACATAAAAGAAAAGTACTAGGAAGTGATGAGAATTTAGATAAGCTGGGTAAAGCACCCTGCTATGGAAACTTGTTAAATTGAATTGTATCGACGATTTAAGAAACTCATATTAGTAAAAAGTGGAAAAAACTGTCTCTTCTGCAAAAAAATTTAGTAATTGTGGATTGCGGAGAGAGATGCGGCGCTTCAAAGAGCTTTTAGTGTGACTTTTATAAAGTAACATGGCTGTGAAACACTTTAACGAAACTGCTAACTTTCGTTTATAGATAACAGAAAAGTCGAAATGAAGATCAAATCGGCGATCTAGACTCAAATTTTTTGATTCAGTTCAATTTCGATCATTTTAAAGACAATAATGTTGATTTTGGTGTTCCCTAAATTTTTTTAGAGGAAATACATGAATATTTAACGGAATCTGTTGTAACAATCGCAATCATAATGAGTTTTCACACAAACTTTCATATACATATATTTAGAGTTTTGTATTGTAAAAATAACACTAACATGATGCTTTTGGTCAAGCTTTCATATAACCTTAAATTTAACTCTTTAGTAATATAGGAAACAGACGTTAAAGGATATCCACTGGTACCTTTTTTAACAATAGCAATCAGAAAGAGCTTGCCTGAAAAGCTTTCAAATATATTTTGACTTTTATGTGCACGTTAAAGTTTTCTCAAGCTTTCATATATGTATATTAGAGAGCTTTGTGATTTCAACGATGATTTTGCTAATATAATATTAAGCTTTCACTCAAACTTTCATACATATTAGAGAACTTTGAGTTTTAAGCATTGTTCTCTTAAATAATATTAAGCTTTCGCTCAAGCTTTCATACATATTAGAGAACTTTGAGGTTTCAGCATTTTTTTATAACAAAAAGCTTTCAGGCAAGCTTTCATATATATTTTGAGTTTTACGTTGCAAGAATAACAATCATGTTAAGCCTTTATCAATCTTTTATATAGCTATGTGCTTTCAACATTGCCCTTACAAATTTAACGTTAAGTTTAGTGAATTTTAAAAAGCTTTGATTATCAGCATTGTTCTTTCTATTATAACTTAAAGTTTTCACTCAACCTTTCATACATACTAGAGAACTTTGAGGTTTCACCATTGTTCTTGCTTAAATAATATTAAGCTTTCACTCGAACTCTCATACATATCAGTGAAATATGAGTTTTCAGCATTGTTCTTGTTAAAATAATATCAAGCTTTCATACATATTGGAGAACTTGGAGGTTTCCGCATTGTTCTTGGTTAAATAATATTAAGCTTTCACTCAAGCTTTCATGCATATTAAAGACTTTTGAATTTGAGCATTGTTTTTTTCCAATACAACATTAAGCTTTTACTCAAGCTTTCATACACATTAGATAGCTTTGAGTTTACAGTAAAGAAGCAAAGAACAATTTCTAATATAAAATCAAGCTTTCACTCAAGCTTTCATACATATTAAAGAACTTTGAGCTTTCAGCATTGTTCTTGGCAATAAAAAAATTAGAAAACGGAGAAAAGAGCTTTTGAGTTTGAGTTTCAATCAAATGGTGGAATAAGTGAGAGTTTAGTAATATTTATTTAAGAGTATTCTAATAAAAAAGGAAGTGAAAGTGTGAAATTTAACACGTGCTCTTTAATAAAAAATCAATTAAATAGAAATATTTACATATTTTTTTTTTGCAAAATTCACTTTGCATATCTATACAAAAATATTTCACTCAAATTCTGCATTATTTTATTATTCAATATAATGCAAGATATTATTCACGACAGCTTTGACTCATTATCACTTTCACACTTTTCCAAAAAAAAAACTAAAACTCCATTGATCCTTTATTAAAAGCCAAGAGTGCCAAACATTTGCAGTTTATAAACAAAATGCAAACAGAAAAGAACAATTGTTTTGCTAAAAGCTAGTGAAAGTATAAAATTCTTTTTAAAAATATGCAAAATGCAAAAATAGAAAATGTTAAGTAGATTGTTACTTTTTGGTATGTTAATTAATTAGCGCATACTTAATAGCAAGTATATGAGTATAATTGGTTAAGTATGTGTGGGCCACAAGCGTGTAACGTTTTCACGCATGACATTCTATGAAAGCTCTCTACAATATTATATTGTTACTAAATTATTAACTACACCATTAGACTATTAAAATGAGATTTGTTTTCTGCGTGTAAATAGCTTTACCAACACATATAAACAAACAACGTAGTACATGTATTTAGCTAGAGACACATCTTTCCGCTTTGTTTAACTTTTAGAATTGAGAAAGCGTTAATGTAGCGCTTTGTTTTCGATTTCCAAATGGCCGGTGTCTGCATTAATTTATTGTGATTTGCATTTCATTCTATGGAATAACTGATTAAACAGAGAAAGCGCACATTTCTGGTAAGAAACTAACATTTTTAATGTACTCGTACAAACTTGGGAAAATAAAAATGTCATAAGTAATATATTACTGAATATGTATATAACACCGATCGATTTACTAGTGCATTCTGCTTAATTCTAACTGCTTAGGAATGAAACTCTGTGGCGAAGTCAATTGGCCACCTCAGTCGTGCGTTTTGACACGATATCGAACGTGATATTGCAGCAGTATCGGCCGATAGATTTATGCTTGAGAACCGTTGAAAAACGGGTTGAGCGCCTTGACTTCTGCAAACGAGCTTGTGGTGGCCACGCAAAAGAAGTTGAGTTCTATACATAATGGCATCGAATTTACTTTCACAAGAATAAAAAATGTCATTCATATTCCAAACTAAATCTGGAAACATTTATTGATTTAATGTATAGTTCAGAAATCGAGAGAATCATCATAATATCTACATCAGGTTTCTATACACACTTATTTATATAGTATTCGAATTCTTATACAAATTTATTTATACCAAAATTATGGAAACCATTGCGGTCATAGAAAAGCAAAGCAAAATCTCCAAGAAAAAAAAAATCAAACAATTTCTCTGCTGGGCCCACTGTAGCATGAAGATTATAGCCCACTAACGGCCAAACACCCCCACAGGCTAGGGCGTTAGAAGCGCAATACCGAAAGTCCAAAAAGCGACCGAGCAGAACGCGCATTCACCTGATGTGCAAAACAAAGCAGCCAACAAAAAGCTGAGTGGGCAGAAAAATAAAAGCAAAAGAAAGCGCTAAAATCTAAAATCTAAATGTGGGCACTCAAACATTCAGAGGTGTAATTTTTATGAGCTGACCGCAAAGATTTCAAAGACAACAGACACACTTCGCGAGCGTCAGCAAAAAAAAACACAGACATTTGCTAAGCGGCGAAGCAGTGAAATGAGGAGTTAAAATTCACGCTTACAACAAATGTAGCGCGAGTGAAGGCGATTAGACATAAATCTATTTCTACAGCAGCATGTGTGTATGTGTGTGTTTGTGACGTTAGCAACTAAACTATGGTAAATGCAAAGCAGCAATATTCAATTGCACACCAGCAGCGCAGCAGCAATCACACTGACTGCCTCAAAAGTAAGTGCTGACGGTTCGTTGATCGGCTGAGTGAGTGCGCATGCGCATGCGCAACGGCAAACAGCAACTTATATTAAATAGTCATTTACTAATGGCAATAAGAAAAACAAAAAAGAGTAGAAATAAAACAGAGAAAATTGGTAGGCAAGCCGAGCTTGTAATCGTAAATCTAGAAGAAGAAAGCAAACGCAGTTAATGTTACGGTCTAATTTGAAAATTGTTAATAAATACGCGGGGCTATATGCTGAAATGAGGTGAGTTTGAGTTGAGACGTGCCGCAAGCGGCTAAGTGTTACATAGAAATTAGCTTAGCCGTTGAGATGACGGTGCAGTTGTGATGGCCGCAGGTCATCTGCGCGACGAGCGACTGCAGAGGCCGGCACGCTGTCACACTCAACGCGCTGGGGTCGACGGGTCGTATGTGCAGCCAATGGAGGCGACTCGAGGAGAAAAAGTAAAAAAAAAAACACACACAAATTGGGTGTATGGACAATATGTTAGAGAAAGGAAAGTTGAGGAAAATTTTTATTTCGAGAAAATTTTCAAAATGGATAACATTAGTCCACAAATCTAAAGAAAAATTTGTGACTGTTGTGTTAAGGGGGTCTGGGGAGTATTTGAGTGTCCTAATTACAAATTAGAGTTCAAAAAATGTCTAGCTATTTTTGTCATTTTAGTAAATGGTGTTGATTTGACCCCTACACTTCTTGACTACAACACAAAAACACTACGTGTAAGGAAATTTTTATCATCATTGTCGGTTTTAGCAAATCAAAATTAGCCAGAAACAGCTGCTAACATCACAGTCTTAAAATGACTGTAAACTAGTGTAATTTGCTTGCTGGGGAGTAAAAAGATCATAGGACCAATAAGAGATCTTCAAATCTACGAAAATTTGCAAAACACAATTTCTTTACAGAAAATGTATTTTCCCGAAAATTCTTTACTCCACAATTTTATTTACTATTTATTGCCTTCTCCCTCTATAATTTCCGTTAAGTTCTCCACGTACATACATACATATTCTATTTGTTCGACCGAAATCCGAAAACAAAATCGTAATGTGTGTGTGTGTGTAAACGAACGGTAAGCTCAATTGCTAATGGTAATTTAGTCGCTTTGCTGCGCCAGACTGCTTTCGAATTCAATTGTGGTTGCACTAATTTGTTGCAACAACAACAACAACGCAATCCAATTGACACGTTCACAGCTAAATGAAGCGTTTAATGTGTCAGTATTTATTGTTGTAGTTGCTGTTACTGCTTTCGGTTTCAGTGTTCACAAAAATAAAACACAATGAGCTACGAATTTATAATTTTGTGACACTTAAGCCGCGGTTGTTGTTGGTTTTGGTTAAAAAGGCAGACTTGGTGGCGACGTTTAGTGGTTTGAGTTTTTAATATTGAAAAAATACACACGACACGTTTCTGTGACGTCAGTCTAGTCATATTCCTTACCGTGAGTCCTATAACTCAGCTGAGAATTACATGCGCGTTAGCAATAACAAGCGAACTACCGAAATGTCGTAGAAACTTGTTGACTATTTCTATCTGGAGGAGAGTAATAAAAATCCTTTAATGGGGTCAACCTTATAGTCAACATAATTTACCTACTGAGCGTACTAGTCGCAACATCATCACCCATCTTAAGACCCAGCATTCATTATTGGATAATATTCGACCGAATAGACCACGGCCAGCACGCATGGAAAGACTTGGCGCATTTTACGTCGAGATCTTAAATTGAGAGCGTATAAAATGCAGCTAGTGCAAGAACTGAAGTCGCTCGACCATCCCAAGCGACATGGTCTCACTCTATGTGCTGTTGAGAAGTTCCAAGGAGATCCGACGTTTTCCAGCCAAGTTTTGTTCAGCGATGAGGCCCATTTCTGGCTCAATTGGTATGTAAACAAGCAAAATTGCTGCATTTTGGACGAAGAGTAACCTGAATATATTCAAGAGCTGCCATTTCATCCAGAATAAACAACAATTATGCCGGTGAGAAAGTAACCATTAATGACGAACGTTATCTCGCCCTGATAACCGACTATTTGACTCCTGAAATTGAAGCTTATGATCTCGATGACATTTGGCTTCTACTAGACGGCACCACTTCCCACACATCACATCAACCAATGGATTTATTGAGAGAACACTTCGGTAAACAGACAATTTCTCGTTTTGGAAATGGTCGAACGAGTCATCAAAAATTACACTCAACGGATGGACCATCGGAGACGTAGCCATAGGCGACGGTGGAAAGAGATAATCTTCAAAAAATAAACGCCAAAGAATGTGCTTTCTAATGATAATAAACATTCCTTATTAAATTAAAAATTTCTGTTCTTTGTTCTGTTCTTTTCTTTAAACAAGTAGGAAAACTCGAAATGGACCTATCTTTAATTCTACAAGTAATGATATCCAACTTAAGTTCGAAAACCTTTGTTTCAGGTGCTCCAAAAATGCAAGAGGCTAAGAAAAATTCGAATGGATTACTCTGCCTAAATCTTTGAATATTTTAACTTCCATTGTTGTTGCTATTAACGGTAAAATTCATCTTCTGTCATACCAATTTTTCCTAAACGCTTGCAATAATAACAATCGTATTTTACTCCACACAAACAAAAGGTAGCATCTACCGTTATATGGAAGTGAGCTTATGCTACTCGCTAAGTGCCGTAAGCCAAATAGTCCCATTCAATCATCTGACACACACACCAAAACTCACTCACTCAGCGACTCATTCACTCAGTGCGCTCCACATAACTCAACACGCTGCCAAACAACTCAACGATAACTGCCCACCAGTCCATTTTCTCAAACTTAATTGGCCATAATGTGTGCTTGAGCGTTTGTGCTGACACCGTTGCACCGGTAAACACGCGCCGCAGCGACAGGAATGCGCATTTTAGTTTTCAAATTTATGAGTGCGCGTATTATTTAAAGTAATTCGAAACTACCTTGGCCATGACTTTTTATTGTGCATAAAGCATATAATTTGGGTGTTGCTGTTGACGCCCTGCACTCTTCGCGCTGCAGTCAGCGTACGCCAGCCGCACGCTGCTTTCTTTAACCGCTTGAATATGGTGATTTTTCAACTAGCCGGTGTTTATAGTTGTTGCTTTTTACTATTTCCATGCACTTACTTATTTTACTGAATGAAGTTGAGCAGATAATTTATGGTATGATTTTATGTGGCACTAAAGTTTTATTGCCCAGAAATTGTGTTAAGCCAAAGGAAGCTGAGCGTTGCTATTTTTTGCAGAAAAAAACATATACATATACTTACTATACATATTTTTTCACAATCAAGTACATATGGCTTAGTACAATTTATAGTGCAATTATTTTTACGAGTTTTCTTTGTCGGAACCACACGAAATCAGGTTTATAAACCAACACCGCTGTTTATAGAATTATTATTTTTGAGTTTATACTAAAAATTTTAGAAATTAATGCATAAATAATAAGCAAAAAAATCTGGTTTTGTTCCAGAGTATAGTTGTTGTTGTTGTAGCGGCAGAAAACATTCCTGTAGTAATTTCGAGTCATGGTACCGAGTTGGCAATCCTTGGCCGCCTAAAAATTCGGGTCTGTTTCGGTTACTTAGACTCAACTGTCATGGAAAAGGAGAGTATACCCTTAGGTTAGCTTGATGGCTGATTTAAAAACCGCACTTGGACTATATATCCATATATCCAGTCAATGATGATGCCATAAAAATTGAACTCTTGTAATTCAAAGTCAGCAAAGCGCTTTGTGGCCAATAAAAATCGATCAATTCGGTAGCACATCTGAAAGTGTGAGCTGTTCAGCTCGCAAACGCGGGATAATCAAAAAGGAAGTGCTGAGATGATTCCACCTTGTTTTCTTCCATGCAGCTTCTGCAGCTGGCGTACGATAAGATTCTCAACCTTACAGCATGAGCCGATAGGACAAAGAGCTCACTCGATCAAAAGCATCTTGTATCCGATGATAGCCCAGCGCTGGGCAAGTTCCAGTGAAGAACAGCTATCCAGTAATAGAACACATGAGGAGAGGAGAGCACCGTTTCGTTACCATTCTGCTGAAAGCGGGCTAGGGTACACTTGCTTGCCAGGTTATCAGCTTTATGGTTGCCTGCGATTCCCCCATGGTCTGGTAACCATACTGGTCTTATCACAAAGTGACTTGCTGGCATTGATAACGAGGTTAGACATTCTTTAACCAGCCTTGAACGCACGGTTAGTGAGCTCAAGACTAGTATCGCAGCCCTACTTTAAGTGTGGATAGTCTTTTCTCCGAAGAATGCTGCACCCGGTGCAAGATATACATATATGTCTGTATCTATCTGCCTTAATGGCAGCCTCTTCGGCTTGGAAAACACTGCAATATTCAAAATGTTTGAAACTAAAGTTGATAGACAAGTTCTTGACAATATACTCCCTCACCTCTTCTACTTTTTCTCAAAATTATTGAAAATATTTACAAAAAAAATAATGGAGTTTATTTGCTATGAAACCATTTCCAATATATAACTTTATTTTAGTAATGTGAACCATGATTCTTTAAAAAGCATTATTAATTCAAACTAAGTCCATAAAGCTCATTAATTATCATAGTTTATTACAAAAAATTTAATTTCTAGAAATAGTTTGAGTTTCACGAAAGCTTCGTCTCTGAGACTCAACCTGAGATCTTTCAGATTGCTTGATAAACCAAAACCGTTCTGCCTTTTGCTTAAAAACAACGTAAAGATATACGATTTCAAAGTATTAGTGAAAAGAAAGAGGGTTTATGGAACTCGTGAGGTTATTTTTAAATTATAAAAACTTTCCCATATGGATAATCTCAGGCAAACACGATCAGAAGTGAACAAGAGGAAGCATATTGAAATATAAATTTAATTGGTAGTATTACGTTTTTAAATGGAAGATGGAGCCCTGTGTAGAAGTTTACGCAAGTGAGTAAAGTTCTCAGAGCACCATTCACTTCTGACTCTTCTACATCAAGTATCTCACGACTTCCGGTCATAGATCAAGTATCTTCTGGGTAGCCAAAAAACATCCGTTTGAAGGCGAAGAAGATTACGTTTTTACAGAGACGATTTTCTGGTGTTTTATAGATCTACTAACCGATAGTATTACCCAAAATCAATTAAAAATGTTTTTATTTGAAGTATAAGATAATTTCAAGTACACTAATATGATCCAGAAAATTCGTAAGTAATTAAAGACAGAAAAGAGGATAATCCAGCAAAACTCTCTCTACCAAAACGGAATTCTTTATATAGAACTAAACTCATGCTGAAGCAAAACTTAGACTAAATAGCCAGCATTCATATTTTGTGAAAATTTTCTTTTCTTACGCATTTTCTTTACCTTTCTGGCATACTTACTAAATGTGTAATTTGCTTTTGAGCCAAAAATTTAATTGACTACAGCTGAATTTTTAATTGATGTTAATGACGCGCTGCCGAAAGCGTGTCACCAAGAGCAATTAAAGCGCCAACCCAACAGCAACAAGAAATAAGAGCAACAGAAGATATACTTTAAGTAAATATATGCAAAATATGTAAACAAAAACAATTCTTGAAACCTTCACACTTAAATTTAATTGCTCGCTATGGAAAGTTGGCTTTGGGAGCAGGTTAGAGTTTACGCTGCGACTACGCGTTAGTTACGTAGCGGTGACAACTAATGGCACAACAACCATAGCAAAGATGGTTAATAATAATATCAACCAGCTGCATCTTTAAGTCACCAAGTTATTTGAACAACAGCAACAACAACAACACTAAAGGAAGGAAGCTAACTAAATGGCACAGTTGCTGTCACAGCTGTTGAGTGTAGTATATGATTTGATGAATACAGTGATGGTGTGCTGGTTGGATGAATGATTGATAGTTGGCTGCAGCGCGATTGCCACGATTTTACCGTTTAAACCGACAATTTGAAATTAGCGAAAATTATTTTATTTACCACGAATTTCACCGAAATGTAGAAAGCAAAATTTGATTGCAAAATGTGTAAGCGAGGACACGAGGATGAAGCGCTCTAGTTGAACGATGGAAAAACTGCGTAAAAGCGCTGGAGTTTAGTTTTCAAAATTTAAAGTATTTGAATTAAAAATCTTAACTTTCTTTGTTGGCACAAATTCATGCTGTTTAAACTTGTAACAAACTAGAATCCCAATATAGATCCCTTCTTGACAAAAAGCTCTTTTACTGGCAATGCAAGAGTGGATTACCGCAAAGACGAGGAATAATTACCACTTAACGACACTCAATTCTAGATAACCAATGGATTTTAGCTTATGTGTGGCCAAGAACAACTCAGTAGTAGTCCTCAAAATTATTTGGGGGAATATTTTCTGTCGCTACTGAGACAACAATAGATACAGCAATAAGCGAAAATGAGATGTGAAGACAAACCAAAGAGACCTGGTTTTGGGTGTGAAAGGTATTTTTTCCTAAAAAGTCAAAGTATAATTTATACTACATCATACATTGTATGACCAGACTGATATCAGATGATCGAAATAAACCTGCAAGGACATTTTTGTCTTACCAACTGTGGGATGGAGTCATGTGTAGAATTAGTCAAAGAACATCCGTTTGAAGGCGAGCTAAAGTGAGAAGGCGAAACACCGCTCCACAGGGTTGTGCGCTGGGTTTGGGACCCGTCTAAGGAAAAGTAGAAACCAGCTTCAGATGAGAGACCCCCCTTTTGACGAAGTCGTAGAAAATTTCGTCTATCTTGGAACCAGCATAAACACCAACAACAATGTCAGCCTCGAAATCCAACGCATAATAAATCTTGCCAACAGGTGCTACTGCGGACTTAGTAGGCAATTGAGAAGTAAAGTCTGCTCTCGACGCACAAAAACCAAACGCTAAAGTCACTCATTATTCCCGTCCCGCTATATTGTGCGGAGGCATGGACGCTGATAACATCTGACAAGCCGACGTTACGAGTTTTCGAGAGAATGGTTCTGCGGAAGATTTATGGTCCTTTGCGTATTGGCCACGGCGAATACGGCAATCGATGAAACGATGAGCTGTACGAGATATACGACAACATTTACATACAAGTAGTTTAGAGAATTAAGAGACAGCGGCTACGCTGGCTATGTCATGTCGGTCGAATGGATGAAAACACCCCAGCTCTGAAAGTATTCGACGCAGTACCCGTCGGGAGAAGCAGAGGAAGAGGAGGGCCTCCACTACGTTGGAAAGACCAGATGGAGAAGGACCTCGCTTCGCTTGGAATCTCCAATTGGCTGCACATTGCCAAAAGAAGAAACGACTGACACGCTGTTGTTAACTCGGCTATAACCGCGTTAGCGCTGTCTACGCCAGTAAAGAAGAATAAGAAATGTTTGATCTGCACAAAGACAATTTAACCCACAGACGGCAGGAAACCACTCGTACTCGTGAATAGATTCTGTAGAACCTGCTGTGACTTTATCAGTTTTTAAGTCAGTCATACATGTAATACGTTTTTTTGTAAACACTGCTCTTAAACAGAACTCACATTAGGTTTTTATCTATATCACACATCCGTGCCAATTCTTAGACAGCTTGGTGTGAGAAAAATCAAGACATCCTTTGAGTATAACCCATAAACTCCAGCAGCTTCAACGAGAAACTTGCAAGCGGCTTATAAATAGGACGCTGACATGCAAATGTCTGCAGAAAATGCTAGTTAAATAAGTAGAAGAGCAGTGAGCGCCGAAAATGGAGCATCAATTAATAAGCGCAAAGCAATTGGCTGGCGTGTGAGTAGGGGTATAGCAGTGCAACTGCTCCAATTTCGGCCGCAACTGTCAGGTAAAGCACGCAGCAAGCTGCTGCAGACCACTTAAGTACTTAGAACGCTGCTGTACTTACAAGTAAGCCGCTGCTGTTGATTGCTAGCCACCACCAGCAACATAAATATTTTATTGCTATTCTTATTTGCTTCGAAGCAGCAATTTTTCTGCGCTTTGTTGGAAAATTTTCGGCTGACAGGAAAATTCAGGACACTGGTAGGCAATAAAATCGCTTGTAAGCCGCGAGCTTCAGCGTAAGAAGTCTGTCAGCAACGATTTTTTGTTGCCAATTATCTGTGCTGTCGGTAGTACCGCTGGTCAAAACCAAGTGCAATGAGCGAATTTGGCCGAAAAAGTTGGTGGCTTGGCATAGTTTACGCCATAAAATGGGGCAAGCATGCGCGTTTACACTGTAATTTGTTGTTGGCAGTGGTGGTTGTCACTGTCACTGTCGCCGTTGCTGTTGCTGCTGCTACACTGACAAATGTTGTTCTCGTTATTCTTGTTGTTGTTGGATTTGTTCTAACAATTGGCTGCTGCCGTTCGATGGGCGTTGCGCGCTCGCGGCGTTAGCAACTTGCTGCTACTGCCAATGCTGCAACATCGATTGCTGCTGTTGCTGGTTGTTGCCGCTGCTGTTTTAGTTGTTATTGTTGTTGTTTTTGCCGCGGGTCTATTCAGAATTTATTGTTGCTGTTAATGGCGCTGGTATGCTTTTCAGCATATTCTCAGTTTTTCTATGGTGTATGTTGTTTTTGTTATTGTTTTTTTGATGCTGCTTCTTGTGCAATGTTCTAACGCTGCTTTGACGGCCAGTTGTTTGTGTATGTGTGTATGATATTTATGTGTATGAATTTATGTATGCGGTAAGTGGAAATAAATTGCTTTACTCCACGGCTACTTTCAGAATTTTTTCGCTTCTTCTTTCTTCTGCTGCGTCACAGCAAATCTTACAGCCAATCTGTTCGTCTTCTTGCTGTTGCTTTTTGTTGTTGCAAATGAAACTAATGCAATGCACCGTCGCGCAGTTAGTTAGTCAGCCGCGCGTTATGCAGCTATGCATGTGTGAATGTGTGTGTGTAGCAGCTTTTTTCGTAATAAAAAAGTTGTACTCGTTTTACCGTTAGAATGCAGTGAATGCAACGACTAGGCCGGTTCCAAGCCAATCTACAGCCAAGTTGAACAAGAAGTGTGCAGCTCTTCGGCTTCTGCCTTCACTTCTGGGTATAGCACATACCATACATACATATGTACATGCGAGAGTGTATGTGCCTCCATATGCGTATATGTGTTTGTGTGTGTCATGTGGCTTGCGGTGAATGTTTAGCTGCTGAGTGATTTTCCGATTTTATTCAATAAATATATTAGCCCATATGAAACCATATATGCAAGGTTGCATTTACACACACATATGTATACACACATATATACATATGTTTGCTCGGAAATGACAGCAGCATGCAGTGCATCGCGTAATCGATGACGAGATTTTTGATTACTGTTCTTGTTTTCCTGACTTTTCCGTCTTTTGCCACTAAGCAATTCTAATCGATTGCATGCATCGGCGCAAATACACATACACACTCACATATATGCCACATATACACATATACAAATGTTTGTGTCTCGCTGGTAAGTGCATTCTCGAAATACACGTTTCACATTTCGCCGCACTCAGGTTAGATAATTTCCGCAGGCTACAAGACTAACAAACATTCTCTCATTATTTTATTTAATTTTTTTGTATTGTTTGCGCTGTCAATCGCATTTAATTGGTGAAAATGTGCAATGGGTGTGTAATCGCATGTGTTATAATACCTTATATTTTGATGGCTATATAAATATATATGTGTGTGAGTGCGCCTGTAATGGAGGTCAGCTCATCATGCGGCAGTCTGGGTATGCCAATTTACGCATCAAAGCGCTGCTAACCAGTTTTTACCTTTTAATGTTAACTGAAAACTAACGGGAACGGCAAAAATCAATAACCGAAAGTAGGCTTTACCTTTCACGAAAGACTGTGAAGCACATTTACATAATATTGTTTATAAATGTATAATAATTAAGTATTTGATGGGAAGTCTTCATTGACAGCAAAATTAATCGAATAATATCTACAACGTTAGAGCGCTGAAAGAAGAGGCATAAGTCGAATAAAATCGGGAGGAATGACCAACCCACATTATACGTACATATGTGTACAATATTATATATTCGTTCAATAGTCAACAAATATCTTTCTCATTCAGCCGTCTTCCGCATTCAACCCTCTTTCACTAAACACTCATAACATTTCACTAAATGTACTGGGTATAATCTAAAGTACAAAACCTTAATATATCTGTTCTAAGAATGAGTATTTCTCATATAACGCAATTCGTTACTTAGCAAAATCTTATTTAATACGTCTAGCACTCTTTTTTATCTGTACTGCTTCTCTCTAAAGCACACACATTTGTATTTTACATGATCCGAACCGCAAAACCGCGCAATTTTCACCACCTAAACCGCACTTTTTGGTATTAAGTATGAAGGAAAATGGTCAAAACAATCGCTCTTAGTAAGATTGGAGAAGCTATAATGATCTTGCCTTAATATGACAGACAAGTCAAAGAACTCCAAAAATTTCTGAAGTGACTTTTATGATTTCAAATTAAAGCTAAAAGGTCATAAAAACACCGGGAAGCTATAGAAAGTCCGGGAAAAGTTGAACTCACACGAAGCAGGACTGTACGATGAGCTTACCATTATTGACATAAAGGAGGGAAACCACGAAAAAATAACTATACATAACGGCTAAGATCCATTTTGAAAAAGCAAATTCCACATTTAAAATATAAGGACGGTATTTTACCGATAAACCATCTAGTATATCATCTAACAATGAGGGCTGTGCTTCTCTTTTTAAAAGAAATGCAAAACTTGTTACCACCAGAATAATGCGATGGTTGATCAATGAAGGAACACAGTTGGACTCAATGGTAAAAAAATGTATAATGATTGTAGTGAAATGGCGCAGAAGCACGCGACTCGCCAAGCGGTACTAACAACATGTATACTTCTTCTTCTTAATTGGCGTAGACACCGCTTACGCGATTATAGCCGAAGGAACAACATTTATACAGAGAAATCAAAAATGACTAATGAATGAGCAGGAATCTATTACTCAAAGCTAGTCTCAGACAATCTTTAAAGCGTCCTTAATACTGCAGTATCTTCTAGAGCTAGATCTCAGGCAACCCTTCAAGCTTCCTCAATACTAAATTATTTTCTAATTGGAAGTAGTTGCGGCCAGGAAGGCGACTGAGATAGCTAATAACGTAGGAAACACATAAAGATGATCAATATAAACATTGATAATCAGGCGACAACTAAGGCAATAAGCTCACATCACATTAAGTCAGAGAATGTCATAAGAAGCAGGCAGGCTGTAGATGTAGTGGCTGGCGGAAAGCGGCTGCATATATTCCAAGCCACAAGGGACTCCGGGAAACGAAATAGCTGATGAGATTGCCAAAAGTGTCATCCATCTGGCTACCGAACCAGAAGAGAAAATAAGGAAATTACTAAAAACAATATACAATGAATTTCCGAAAGGGCTGAAAGACAGATCAAGGCGAGATGGAATGCCTTAAGAACACACAGGATCGCCAAGGTTATGTGCAAGAGCCCCAAGGTAGACACGCATGCCTTTTACTCACGCGGGCTTGAAAGAACTGCCGGACGGCTGTTGGCCTCTTTACAGATCACAATCTACTGGCATCACATGCAAGCAGTATGGGCATAAGTTACGACGATACATGCAGAAAGTGCAGGGAAGTAGGCATGGCAGAGACACTCGAACACCTCCTATGCTTCTGTACAGCATTATCTAAAACCCGGCTTACATATATATAGGAGCTTCGCAGTTCAAGGTACGGGATGAAATATCAAAATTAGTGGTCAAGTCGTTCTTACAGTTCGCAAAAAGCGTTGACGGCCTGTCTTACGAATACCTCTGTTCAAATTAAACTGTACCTCTATCTGATATTACTAAAGACCAGTAGGTCTATGTATGGCATAACAACCGAGCAGTATAAACTAATCTAACCTAGTGCAAAGGCATAATTCATTTCAGAAGCGAATCTTCAATGCTGCTCTGGATTTTTCCTACAAGAGTTTTAGTATATCGTTGGATTAGGATACTCACTTTCAACTGTACCTTATGTACAACTCATTAGGCTCAGTTTCATGAAAGTTTAAGATACAAACTTCCCATAATAGACACATATATTTATGTTTCCGTTTTTAATGACCGGAATTTTAATAATTTAGTCTTTTGTAGCAAAATATTTAAATTTTAAATGCCTAACAGTGTATTCAGTTTAAGGGGCTTAGTAAGACTTAAAAAGCGTACATTTTTGAATCAAAGATTTGTTACCATCTTTTGTAAAAAAGGTTTAATTGTGGAAACTATAAATACCTTCACAAGCAGGAACATGAAATTTCCAAAGTCTCGATGACTATAAATATCCGGTTGCCGATCGTTCACTAAGGGTGCGTCTCAAATATTCCGTAATGTTGAGCAATTGTAAGAGATTAATGATTTTTTTTCGAAGCAATTTTCTTTAAAAATATTTTCCAATCAGAACTTCACAATTTTTCGGATTTACATACAATTTTTTTTTGTTTTCACACCAACAAGTTAGTTTCAAGTAGAAAATATTTTTATATTTCAATCATTCTCATTACACTCTATTTAAAAAATCACAATCATATTTTGATTTCCTCATTTTTGATATTTTTCAAGTATTTATTTTTAAGTTTTTAATACTTTCGAAACGCAATAAAATAGTTAATGCTTTCACATCAGTAGTCTGGAGTATTTTTCATTTCTGTAAACCAATTACAGTTATTTTTCACAGTAAAGATTTTCATATTTTCATCAATTAATTTGTATTAATCATTTTGTTATCATTCTCATGGATGACCACATCATTGAAATACATCAATCTAACATTCAGATAGCCGTTGTTCTCAACACTATGTAACAAAGAATTTCTAAGTTTGCGGAAATCAGAAACTTTTCAACTCAACTCTTGCCTATTCAAACATAAACACATAAAACATCAAACGAAAATTATAGAATCGATTTAAGCGCAAAACACGTACTACTCAAAACGCCGCTAAAACACAACTGAAAAGCATGCAGCACCAACATATCAAACTTGGCTTAGATCAGTTAGCCAGAACACCAAGCGACGAGTTATAGCGGCGCTTGCCGCTCACTTGTCGTTTGTTTATGTTTTCACACCGTCGTATTGGTCAACGAGCGGCTCATTTCGGCCAAACTAGTGTAAGCGCGTTCTCACTCTCTAATTCGCGCGCTCTCGTTGACACCTGTAGTTTGGTGCACTCACAAGGGTATGTTGTCTCCGCTACACCTGCGCTCAGCTTGATCACTAGACTAAGCAGCGACTTAGTGGATACAAAAACCTGCCGGCTTTATTTCGTAAAACTGCGCCACTCGCAAGCGCTCAATCGCACTCTCGCATACTCACGCAAGCTCTAACACCTGTCGCATGTCATTTTACTTATTTAATTCATCTTTTTTTCTTTCGTAAACGAGCACAAGCACGGATTGGGGTAACTCAGCCAAAGTGAGTTGGTTGACGATTTCTTAGCGAGAGTGTGTATAATTGACGAGCGCAGTGAGCGTGCAAATGCACAGTGACGCTATTAAGTCAAGTCAAAAATGTCACATGATGTGCTTTTGATGCGCCACGGATCTGCTTAAATGCTGAGTGACAGACAAGAGTTGGTTTTATTTTATTGAGGTTGGTAGGGGTTTAAGCGAAATTTGGAAATTTGAAGAATTAAGGTGGATCTTTAATTGAATTAATTTGAAATATGGGATGAAATGTTGGCGAATTATAAATACATATTTAAATCATATATTATTCATATGTATATATACAAAATTTTTTTTATTTGGAAAAATCATATCATTCGCGAAAAATTGGTTATCGGAAAATTCTGGGCAAAGTGGATGCCGCGCGAGCTCACTTTTGACCAAAAAAACGAGATGAGTTGATGATTCGGAGCTGTGTTTTGTAGACGTTCAAGCATAGTAAACACAAGTTTTTGCGTCCGTCATATGGGTAACGTCGGTCAACGTGTTTCACCAAGTAAATGCAAAAGCCATGAATTGGGTTTCAAATTGCTTCTGCTTCCACCGTATTTTCCAGATTTGGCACCCAGCGGCTATTTCTTGTTTTCAGACATCAAAATAATGCTGGGTGGGAGGAAAATTTCGTCCATTGGAGAGATGATAGCCGAAACTAAGGTCTATTTTGACGCAAGGGCCAAATCTAAAACTATAAAAATGGAGGGGTGCTATAATGAGTTTATCGCCCTTGAAGGGAAATATGTTGAATAAAAAAACGAATTTTGGCAAAAAAGTGTTTTACCGGGGACATTTGACTTGTTCTTATGTTTTCAAATAAGAGCGGCCTACAAAATCCTTTGAAACTGATAGAGAGATTTTTAAATTTTAATTCTGGAATTCCTCTTTATTATTTTTCCATGAAAATAATATAATAAGATTACATTTTGAAGCGACAACAGTACCTCGACATTTCAATTTTACTTAACTTGTCGAAGGTCCAATAGTAGTCGAACACTTTACAAGATATAAGCATATCAAATATGTACATATTGGGTAGTCGAAAAAGTCTGTTCGTATTTCTAATCAAATTTTAACTTATTTTTTTTTTAATATCCATACTAATAAATAAATAAACAAATATTTTGGTCGACCACTTTTTGCCATTATTCCGCTAGAGCCATTATTCCATCAGTGTTACTTGAAATTTCCAGAATGGAAGCGAGCGAACCATTTTTGTGCTACACGAACTAATACAGCATCGTAAGCTTCACATATTTCATTGGTGGCTTGCGTGGCATTCTTCCCTTTTTTATAAAAAAGTTTCAAAATATAGCGAATTTCCTCATTATTTTCACTCATTTTTGAATAGCTGTAACTTTTTCTCAACTTCACCGAAAATAATTTTTTTTGGGTTAAATGAAGTTTAAACTTTCCAGCCACCTTTCCAACCCAATATGGTATGACACATTGTGATTGGTAGCGCTGAAGATATACATCTATCGAAAAAAAAAAAAAAATTTATTTCAAAATCTAAAACCGAATATTTGCAATGCCTTAATTACCCACGTCCAACAGTTATCAATTACATAGTACATAATTATCATTACACCAACTTGCCATTCACCTATATTTATTTGCAAGAGATTAAACAATTAACAAGCAATTAACAACAAAGTGTTGACAATGAAATGCCAGATAAAAGCGAACAAAACTGGCAAAAGCAAAGAGTGATAATGATTTGGCGATGAAAATATGAATGAAATACATTTTCATATGTGCTCCAACATATATCTGCTGATAACTTCAGGTGATTCACCGCTTTAGCAATTAAAAAATATTAAAACCATTGATAATTTTATCAGCAGAGTACGAGTATGCTACAATTTGCTACTATGATTGAAGCAAGCGGTGCGTTGTGTTTTTTCTGCTAGTTGATGTGTCTAGAGGCACGTAGTTGCAGCTGCAGATCGCCGTCAAAACATGCACAATACCGTTAAAAGCGCAGACTGCAGTTATTGACACACATATTTGGGCAAAGCTTCATTGCTTTGCATTTGGTGTGCAGATTGTTTAATTGCACAAGAAGCACATAGAATGATAGCTAAATTAGAGAAAGAGTAAACAATTTTGTGCACCACTTAATTGCATCATGAGTATATAAGGCATGCGACCTTCAATTTGGCATCAAAACACAACAAACGTTTGAGCAGTTGGTCAATTCAACCAAAAATGTGGCGTTTACTTTTATTCAGCATCCTAATTGCATCCACACATAGCGCGCCCGAAACGCCACTTTGTCCAGATGGTGGTGAGCCGGTGTGCGCGAAGAGTGGCTTTGAATTCATTTACTTCGAGAACGAATGTAAATTGAATGTTTTTAGCTATAAAGAGCTTTTTGCTGGCCGCCCAAGTGAGTATTACTTCCTAATGAATTTTGGGAGCTTTAATTAAAATCGTCGTCATAGGTCCCACTAGAGTGTCGCTGGTGGAATGCTTCTCTAATTGCGCTGGAATCGTATGCCCCGCTATATTCCAGCCAGTTTGCGCTCAGCAAGTGCCAACAGGTGCCGTGCAAACAGTGTCCAATGCCTGCCTAGTGAATCAGCTGATTTGTCAGACGCGACAACGTAAGTGGCACAACTTTTTCGTATACTCATTAGTATCAGTTTGCTAATATTAATGTTTATATTTCAAAATATCTTCCAGAATGGGTAATCATCGCCAATGGTGCATGTCCAGATACTTCAGCACCCAACCAGGGCTATTTTGTATCTTCCGGCACTGATACGGTGCCGCCAGTGGGTCCTTACTCGCCAGTTCCTGCACCTGCGCCGGCCCCTACCCAAAGTTACGAGCCTAAAGCCACATATGAACCAACAGCAGCGCCAGCAGCAACATATTATTCACCACAAACGCCAGCAGCACCTGCTGAACCCGCACCGACCACAAGCTACAACGCTCCGAACTCTCAAACGTGTGCTGCAGATTACTCAGCTTTGGCACCAGAATCAGTTCCTTCCGGTTCTTACGCTTCCCCAGCATCTGTTGAACCCGTCCCGCCCACAAGCTATGACGCTCCGGAGCCTCAAACTTGTGCTGCTGATTACTCAGCTTTGGCACCAGAACCAGTTCCTGCCGATTCTTACGCTGCACCAGCGCAAGACTCTTATGCAGCACCGAGCCAAACTTTACCGACTGTTCCGTCACCTTACTCACCACCAGCAGCGTCTGACTCTTATATTACAGCAGCTCAAAGTCCATCGCCTGGTTCCAATTCTTATTTAGCCACCGGTGTAGATCCTGCTCCATTCGCTTACCCACCTTCCGATTATGTTGCGGCGCCAGCGACTTTGCCAACCGCAAACACATGCCAAGCTTCTTACAGTCAAGAACCAGCACCAGGATATGCTTCAATACCTGCAGTAGATTCATACGCTGATCCATCTGCAGCCATATCTTCATCGAATTACGCAGCACCTGCGCCAACTTCAGTCCCAGCCACTTACGATTCTGCTCCATTATCTTATTCTACGGCCGGAGCAGTCCCGGCTCCGGCACCACCAGCATATCAGGACACCTATCAACAATCTCCTTCTGATTATGTATTAACTGCACAGAGTCAAACGGCTTATTCTGCAGTAGCACCAGCGCCAGTCTCTTACGAACCAGCGCCACTACCTTGCTCTGCATCCGTTCCCGCTTTGGCACCATCAGTATATCAGGAACCTCCTCAACAATCTCCATCCGTCTATGCATCCCCTGCACCGAATCCAATGGCTTATCCTGCACCAGCGCCAGTCACTTACGAACCAGCGCCACTACCTTGCTTTACATCCGAAATTGTTCCTGGTCAAGCGCCATCACCATATCCAGATTCGTCTCAACAATCTCAATCTGCCTATGCATCACCTGCACCCAGTTCAACTGCGAATCCTGCCCCAGCACCAGCCCCAGTTCCGGCCACTTACGAACCAGCTTTGCCACCATCACCTTATCAGGACGCTCAATCTCCAACCGTCTATGCATCACCTGCACCGAGTCCAACGGCTTATCTTGCACCAGCACCAGCCCCAGCCTCATACGATCCTACTCCATTACCTTGCTCTGAATCCGAAGCAGTTCCTGCTCTGGCCCCACCAGCATATCAGGATTCCTATCAACAATCGTCATCTGCTTATGCATCACCTGCACCGAGTCAAACTACTTATCCTGCACCAGCACCAGCACCTACTTCAACTTCTTATGGAAACCGCGATTATGCGGTAGAAACTCCATCCACTTGCTCATCATCGAGTCAGTACCCCGCCGTTTCAGCTAATCAAGAGCCAAATTCATATGCCGCACCTAGTCAACCCGCATATTCAGAAGCTAATCCAAACCCAGCCGCGGCGGTACCATCCTCCTACAGTGTTCCAGCTCCTGCTCCTTACTCAGCCTCTGATCAATATACGGCACCAGAATCAAACTCTTACGCGTCCACAAACCAAAATTCTATACCTGGTTCCAATTCTTACCCCTATCCTAGTCCAGCCCCAGCCACAGATCTGAGCGTATACTCTGCTCCTACGCCGTCAGTAAGTCCCTACACAGCGGAATATCCATTACCCGCTCCTGTGGCCTTACCAGCTCCTGCAACGGATCCTGCTAATTACTCGCCGACATCAGCTTACTCGCCGACACCATCGCCTGCATGTACGTGCTCATCAAATCCAGCGCAATCTGTTCCTTGGTGGCCTTCACAATCGAAAATTGCGTCGCTTAAATACGATATTCCTGCGATTATTGGAGGTCAACAAGATATTTCGGAGGCATATACACCAGACATCGCTGCTTTAATTTCGAAATGGATTGATAGTAATCCCCTGATATCAAAGAATGGCTTGCAGTCTCTTGCTCCCTTTTATTATCAGCCCACTTATACACTCATCGAATATAGAGGTTCGAAAGGTCCACGTTCATATTAAAAGATGACTTAAAGAGTGACCTGAAGTTTAGCCTAAATTAATTTCCAATGTGATTCTTGTATGAATGTGTGCATGTAGTTGTAAGACCATCCCCGACCCATTGAAATTGTTTATATATACTATAATAGTTATTCCTTAAATATATAGAATGATCAATAAAGTTAATTTTTAAAGCACAAATATACGTTCTTTTTTGTTCGTAATTTTTAATAGATATAATAATACCTTGTTCGATGCAAAAGTCCCAAACTATACCGAAAATAATGCCTCGGTCAAATATAATAGAAAGTCTACTTGATTTTAATATAAATCTCTGATCCTGAACTCATTTTATCTACTGAGCCTCAACTTAAGAACAAGTTTGAAAGGTATGAGGGTCATTTAGTTATAATTCAACTCTTGTTCCAAACTATCTGCGTCGGTAAAGGTTCTTGTCAAGCCGCTTGCGCAAGAACTGAAGCCGCTCGACCTTCCCAATGACATCGCTTCGTTCTATAGGCTTTTGAAAAGTTCCGTGAAGATCCGACGTTTTCGAGCCAAATTTTATTCAATGACAACAAGCGAAATTGCCGCGATTGGGACGAAGAGCAGCCTAAAGCGATTCAAGAGTTGCCATTTCATTTAGAGCAAACAACGGGTTTGGTGTGTTTTGTGGATCCATATTTCCTCAAAACTGTTGCCGGTGAGAACGTAACCGTCAATGACGACCGTTATCGCGGCATGATAACTGACTATTTGATTACTGAAATTGAAGCTTATGATCATGACGACATCTGGTTTCAGCAAGACTGCGCCACTTCCATCTTTCGCATCAATCAATAGATTTATTGAGAGAATACTTCGGTGAGCAGATAATTTCACGTTTTGGGCCGGTCGATTGGCCACCAAGATCGCGTGATATCACACCGTTACACTGTTTTCTGTAGAGATGTGTAGAGCCTAAAGTCCAAGTTTTGAGCCGGTTGATTGGACACTAAGATCGTGTGACCGTTATACCTTTTTCTCAGGGGATATGTAGAGTCTAAAGTCCATGTGGACAATCCGCTTCGATTCAGGCCTTGGGGCAAACGCTTGTCAACGGATGGACCATCTGAGACGTTGCAGCGACTAACATTGAATAGAGATAATCTTCATAAAATAAAAGCCAAAGAATGTTCTTTCGAATGATAATAAACATTCGCCATTAAATTTGAAGTTTCTGTGTTTTTTCTTTAAAAAAAATAGGGAACCCCGATATATATAATATTATTAAAATGTGTTCTCTTATTCAGTCGTTGGAAAATTTAGATTTATAATTGTGTTTCAATGTCGTCCCGGAGATGGTTCAGAAAGTTGTCTTTCACTAAAGAGATTTATTGAAGGCTCTAAATTGGAATTGAAGGATAAAAAGAAAGTAAAAGTTTCTGTGTTGGAGTTATTTTTATTATTGTGATATGTATGCTTTAAGTAAAGTAAACGTTCTTTAAATATCGGATAAACTTAGAACCATCCTACTAATAGGGATGAATATGGTATTTATATGGCAGAAGAGTGGAAACAAGCGGACTTTCCTATATGTCCAAAAATGCTCGGTTTTGTGTTATTACTTTTGAAGTTTCTACGATTTTTCAAGATGATCACGTAATATCTATGCAAATAACTATTTCTTACGTTTCTTTGTTTAGAAAACTTAACAACCTCTAATAAGAAGGAATATGGGTACTAATTGGATATAAGGTATTTTTGTCAGTCCAGTGGCGTAGCTAGGGGGTCAAAAGTGTACAAGATATAGGGCGAAAATGGGTTTTTTCTATGGCTTTTAATAAGATGTCTTGTAAATTTACTATCAATTTCCTCAAAAACCGTATTGTGAGAATTTTGGCACTTCAGAATTTGCGTCGCTTTTAGTTCCTAAATTTTATATACTTATTATCGAAGATATTTTGTAAAAATTCACTTTTGTTCGAATCACCTCATGAAACTTGTAGGTAGGTATATAAAGGGGGCGGGAGAACATCCTTGGCCCCGGGCGCCCGAAGTTGTAGCTACGCCACTGTGTCAGTCTCTTATCTCTGAAGACTTTCTGGAATTGAAAGTCTTTGAAAACAAGGTTAACGAAATGAGATGTATGGAATAAGAAATCTTGAACTATAAGGACTGGAATTCCTTTATTTCTGAATGAAACTACTATATGTATGTATAAGCCTGTATACCTCGACCAAACTTTATTTAAAAAAAACAATACTGAACTTAAAATTAATATACCTAGATTTGGGTTAATTTTCCTTAAAAAAATCTATGAAACCTTTGAGGTATCAATTAATGAAAATATTGCACAGATTTGAAAAGTCTTCCGATTTAACGACACAAATAAAGGTAGCAAAAAATTTTAAGTCCTGCACATAGGCAGCTCCTGAGAAGTGTCTGCTGCCAGAAAGATATTCAATATTATTCTATATACATAGGCATATAATATTATCTTATGACTTACCACTTAGTTTTGGTTATTATCAGAGAGAAATAGTCGGAAATTGTACTCACCTGAAAAAATACAAAATAATATCGTATTTACTATTACTACTAGAACGAAAGCATTTCAGGGCACGTACATATAGTACATATATTGGTAAACAAATAGCTCAAGCATTTCATTCATACATATTTTTTAAAACACAAACGGTTATTTTTTAGCGCAGCGCCGAAGAATGTCGCACCAAAGTAGATATCAAGGGAATTTCGAGAGCCAAGAAGCACGTACGGTGGAACAGTTAAAGACCAACGCCACCACAAGTGCGTTGAATGATGACTGCACTAGGCCACCTTCGGTAGGCAGTACAAAGATTATTCCCATGTAGCAGAGGCACATAACCCGATAAGTATAATTCCTCTACTACGCACGATACGTCTTCAACATAAAATTGGGTATAAAAGGTTCACGGCTGTCAGTTGGGTAGTATAACAAAACGACTACACAGCAAATCACTTCAGTTGCTTCAGTGAAAAATAATTTATTTCAAAATGCGTTTCATTCTTACAATTTGCGCATTTATTGTATCAGCCAATTCGGCCACCTATAACCTGCAACCACCGTCTACGTTGCCGCGTTATCTGAGTCCTGTACCATCTTCAGATCCGCAAGCACTCGTACCTTCCTATCAATATTCGGCACCAGCTCCTGCATCCGCACCTGCGACTTATGCAGCGCCAGCACCGGCACCCGCCTACGGAGCTTCGGCAATAGTACAACCACCTTGTGCGCTGGCGCCTGCCCCACTTCCTGAGCCATTACCGTATGCACCAACTTTGCTTGCATCGGACTCAACGCCTTACATAGCACCAGCACCGGTTCCAGCTCCTTACTCAGCACCAGAGCCAGTTCCAGTACCAACTCCTTGTTCATATGCAGCGGAACCAGTGCCAGCTCCAGATACTTATGTAGCGCCACCCCCAGCTCCTGTTGGTTATGCAACGCCAGAAGCCGTGCCTGCTCCTTCACCGTGTTCTAATGCGATAGCCCTGGCACCAGCTGTAAATGCTTATGCACCTGCGCCTGCTCCAGCTCCTGTTGCTTACGCAGCACCTGCTCCTGCTCCAGCTCCTGTTACTTACGCAGCACCTGCTCCTGCCCCAGCTCCTATTACTTACGCAGCACCTGCTCCTGCTCCCGGTCCAGTCGCTTATGCTGCAGCTGATCCCATACCAACAGCACCATGTCCTTACACAACTGCTTCAGCGTCGATTCCTGATGCATATGCTCCGGTAGCACCTATTCAAGATGCCTATTTACCAACAGCACCGTCCACAGCTGCTTACGTAGCTCCAGGATTAAATCCCGTCCCATCACCATGTTCAAATGCAGTCTCACCTGAGGCTTATGCAGCTCAGTCATCCGCTCCAGTTGCTTATGCGCCACCAGTAGACCCTGCACCAGCATCTTATGCAGCTCCTGACTCAGTTTCAATACTCTCACCCTGCCCTTATGCTACTGCACCACCTTCAGCTCAGGATGTTTATCCAGCCCCTGCTCCAGCCCCTGCTAGTTACGCGGCACCAGTACTCCCACCAGCAACTTACGCAGAACCAGATTCAGTGCCAGTACTCCTACTGTCGCCTCTTTCATCTCCAGCAGCTGCTCCAGCCGCTTACTCAGTACCAGCACCAGGTCCACAAGCTTATAATGCTCCTGTACCAGTTCCAGCACCTGCACCAGTCTCCTTTTATGCTCCTCCAAGCCAAAGTGTCTCACCAGCCCTACCCTCTTATCCAGCACCAACACAATCTGTCGCATCTTATGCTGCTCCGGCGCCTGCTCCTGCCCCTTGTGCAGCTCCAATTCTAGCTCCAGCTCCAGCTCCTGTGGCATATGCTGCTCCTTCACCGGTTGGTTATGCTGCTCCTGAGCCAGCTCAGCCATCTTACGCTGCACCAGCACAGGTTCCCGCTCTTTCTGCATTATCATCCTATACAGCGCCAGCCCCAGCATCCCCTCTTGCACCATATGCAGCCCCGGCACCTGCTCCAGCCCCTTGTGCAGCTCCAGTTCCGGCTCCAGGTCTGGTATCCTACGCTGCTCCTGAACCTGCTCAACCAACTTATGCTGCACCAGCCCCAACACCGCTTCCTGCCCCTTATGCAGCTTCAGCTCCATCTCCTCTATCCTATGCTGCTTCTTCACCGGCTGCTTATATTGCTCCTGAACCAGCTCAGCCATCTCATGCTGCTCCAGCACCAGCTACCTCTGCTTATGCAACGCCATCGCGTTCTGCCTCTTATATAGCTTCAGCTCCAGCTTCACTGACCTATGCTGCTCCTGAGCCAGTTCAGCCATCTTATGCTGCACCACCACCGGCTGCCTCTGCTTATGCACCGCCATCTTACGTAGCACCAGCCCCAGCATCCCCTCCTGCCCCATATCAAGCCACAGCTCCAGCTCCGGGGTCCTATGCTCCACCTTCACCAGCTGCACCTGAGCCAGTTCAACCATCTTATGCTGTACCAGCACCAGCTCCCGCACCTATTCTTCCCCCATATTCCAGTGCTGTTAAATACTATCAATGAACACAATATGTTTAAAATAGTTTCCGAAGACATCAATAAATAAATCATATTACAGCCCAGCCAATCTTTTTATTTAATTTAGTTCACGGAAAGTTGTGTTTTACTGAATGAAATGTATTTGCTTCATTTGCAACAAAAAATGGTTCAAGTTTGATTTGCAAAGGAAGACGATTTTACTTTACTATCGGTATAAATCAGCTTTCGAAGTGGCATTTTTTATTCGGTCCTCTATTGATCCTTTATATGAAACATACCCTTCCTAAAATGGGCTCTTATAGGCCGGTGAAGATTAATCCGTTTACTGTATGAATTCCGCTTTCGGATGGCGGTCATATCTTGAAAAACCGCGTCAATATGCCAATATAAAGAAATTCTAAAACAAATTTATTTAAAATAATAATATTTATACACTACGGCAAATAATTTCAAAGCGGAGCTTATTTTTGTATTCCACAACATTACTTCAGAGAAAGCTTTACATTATGTTACACAATATGGTTTGTGTCAATGCTAGTGGCTTGCGCCTTACAGTTTTACAGCCACTGGTGTGATCGCATAAATTGCGATCGATGTGAATGTTGCGATCGGATTCACTATTTCGAACAAATAACTTTGTGATCAAGTAGCGTTAGGACACAAACCGTACTTTTACATCTGCATAATAAATTTTAGTTATTCATCAAGTTTTTTTTGATGTTACACAAGTTCCAAATAAAATCGAAATCAGTAGTAAGGGTAAACAAAATGTCTCTACTTCCTGAACAGGTTTAGCTATTTATTGCACAGAAAGTAACGAGCCGTTAAGTTAAAAGTAATCAAACATTTTTCTCAGGAAATTATAAGGCAACTAACCTTGATTTATTTGACCTATCTGAAACCACTCTATGCTACAAGTCATCTTTGAGCCTCTGATAAAAAGCTGCCTGTACATACCAAACTGTAGAGCTCATTGATCTTCAACAGAACAAATACTACAAGTACATACACATATGGCACCTCAATTGACCGTGAACAAACGTTTGATGACTACCATATACCCAACTAAGTAGAAAACTCATATTACTAAAAAATGCAAACCGTCAAGGGAAAGGGGTTGAACTACTAGCTCTGTCAAATACCTCGGAGTTACGCTAGATAAACTAGGGTCTTCGAATCTGAAACACCTGCTGAAGAGGCATTACACCGAAGTGGGCTCTATACTAATGTAACCCTCATACAAACTTATGGTGCAGTGGTATGGCGGATGGCATTATCGAAAAAGATCCCTATTAAGCCCCTGGAATAGGTGCAACAGGCTTCTTTGCTGGGGATTGCGGAGGCAATGAAAACTACCTTAACAGGGACTCTTGAGGTTAGCAACGACATCCGACCAATGCACATAAAAGTGAGGTAGGAAGAAATGATTACGGCCAGCCGGTTCATGATTTTAGGCTACTGGAGCTGGGCTAGGCGTCATTACGGGCATTGTATCATACTCCAACTTGTAAATGCAATTTTGTAAAGTTGGCAAAAGCGCCCGAGAAAAGAACACCCACGAGGAACAAAATAAATCGTTTTTCATTTCCCAGTGACCAATTGTGATTGATTGATGGTTCCAAAGGCGAAATCTACATATTAACTAACGGTTTAAGGAGTGAAATAGGAACAGGAGCGGGCTTCTTCTATTGTAATCCATACACAGAAGGCAGATTCAAAATAAATTACAACAATTCAGTTTTTCAGGCTTGTGCAAAGTGGACTTTTGGTCATTCTAGGGAATAGCTTGTCTTCAATTAAGAATACCCGTAGCGCCAATACTAAGTCTCATTGCGTTAGGTTATGCAAGCAGGCAATAGACCTTTAGTAGGAACTCGCTTAAGATCTTTAAGGTACCAAGTCATATAGGAATAGAAAGAAATGAAAATACAGACGAGCTGTTTTGCTCGGGGCAGCTGGTGATACAATTCCCCTAAGCTGCACCTAGCCATTCAGCTCCTTCATGGTTATTTGAAGCAATGGACGCTAGTGGAACGCCTCAGGTCTTGGAACATAAACCATAAAGGGCATACCACAAAGTTATTTAGGAATAATGTTGATGGTGGGCAGACCAAAAAGCTCCAAAACCTAGGCAAAAGGGAGCTTCGTAACATTGTAGTGGTGTTCACAGCGCACTTACTCTTCAGTGAATGGGAAAAGTAGATTCAGCGGAGAACAGAGTATGTGCGGAGGAGGAGACGCCGGAATATTATCTATGCGAATGCCGAGTCTTCAGCCAAATGAAAAGCTCCATATTCCACGGCTTTGCAACAAAAGAGACATTGGGCAGGTGGGGTAGATAAGAAATATGTCTTTCACCAAATCCACGAAGTTGTTGGATAGCTGAATGGGCCCAATGATGGCCTACGTGCTGCCGCCTACGGTCCGACGCCCACGCGTCTCCCTTTTCAACCAATCAGTCAACCAATCATCAATAAAGTTTACCTAACACGATCTTTAGGGTTTAAAATATATCAAATCCGTCAATAAATAAGGTTTACCTAACACGACCTTTAGTTTAAATTACTTCAAATCGATACGATTTTCATAGAAAATAACTTCTTTCTGAACCAGTCTAAAGTTTTTGTGTACTTGCCAAGTTCGGAACAACGTTAAACATTTGTTTTGACGTTTCGCATTTGGTTATAGTATAATTAAAACAGCGCCTGACTCATACTCTTCAAGAAACGCAGATAACTTTGTCAACTGCATGAAATTTTCATTCAAGCAAAGAGACAGAATTACATAAGTTGCGTTGTTGTTTGTAAACACCCTAACTTCGAGCAACAACTATTTCACTACCAATGCTATAAATGCAAATAAGCGGTTGGTAAACATGACTACCGGCGTGCGAAAAACACGTACTAGCAGCTGAAGACCGCCGGTTTTGCGTAAGCTCCAATGATAAGCGCTGAATTCTGTCTAATGACTGAAGAACGCACTTTGCCAAACTTTGCGAACACGGACCAACGAATAACGGTTAGATTGGTCCATTGAGCCGAAGGCACATAACTTGGTGATAAGTAGGTGCTTTGCCGGTGAGGTCCGAAATTTGAATTTTACATTGGGCCATATTCAAATGATGTATAAAAAGCGGGCGACCCTGAAAACTTTAGTACATTCACATTGCAGTTGTTTGAGAATACACTTTAGTAAACCTTCAAGTCATAAGTATGTGGTTAATATTATTTGTTGGGAGTCTGATCACTTCTACCGCAAGCGGACTTTATACACCGATTTGCGCTGAGGGCGGTTTACCCGTGTGTGCCACGAACGGCGTGGCATATCTTTACTTCGAAAACGAATGTAGACTAAATGCTTATATTTACAAGCAAATTTATCTTGGTCAGCGAGGTAAGCTTTATACTCCTTTTTTGGATACTTTTAATACCCTCCGAAATTAAAAAAAATATATATTTCTTTTAGTTCCCATTAAAACGGACTTGGAAAACTGTTTACTAAACTGTCATGAAATTGTCTGTCCAGCACTGTTTAAGCCTGTTTGTGCTCAGCAAGTGCCTGATGGAGCTGTGCGCACGGTGCCCAATGCCTGTCTCGTCAATCAGCTAATTTGTGCAACCAAGCGACGTAAATATAAATTTTGATTTTCCTTCCCGAAAGTATATATTCAATTTCTGAACTATTTACCACTCCATAGACTGGAAAGTAATCGGCGAAGGACCCTGTGCGCCAACATTAAAACCAACACCACTAACAGATGAAGAGTATTCGTTTACTTCACCACCATCGGCAGATTATCTTGCATCGGATCCGGAACCAATTTCGACATCCTATATTGCGTCATCTTCATACACAGGCCAGGAATACTCATCGCCGTCTTCATCTGATTCTTCATCGTATGCAGTTCAAGATCAAAGCCAAAATTACATTGAATCAGCTCCCGCTTCTGTACCGTATGCCACTCCCGATGCAGTACCACCTACTTATGAGACAACACAACCAGCTCCTTGCTCAGCTGATGGTTCCGATCCTCTACCATATATTGCTCCCGACCTAAGCCAAAATTATCAAGCACCTTCAGATTCTTTACCATATATTGCTCCAGATCAGAGCCAAAGCTATCAAGTACCTACTCCAGCTCCTTCTCCAATCGAAGCACCTTATGTTCCTCTTGACCAGAATCAAAACTATGTTGCGCCTACCGTTTCTGCACCAGTACCAGCGCCCTGTTCCTATGCAACAGCGCCTGATTCAGAACCGGCACCATATGTAGCTCTTGATCAGAGTACGAACTATGTGGCACCTGCTGAAGTTCCGAAATCATATCCAGTTCAGGAAACGTTCCCATCCCCCGCACCATATGAAGTACAACCGTCGTCTCAATGTCCGGCACTAGCACCTACTGTAGTACCAGCACCTTATACGGCTTCTGACCCAAATCAAAATATTGTTTTACCTGTCCCAGCTCCAGCTCCTTATATGGTACAGAATTCAGTGCCAGCTTCCTATGAAACACAACAGCCACCATCAGGCCCTTACGCAACACCAACTCCTGCTCCAACGTCGCTACCTTATGCTGCCGTTGACCAGAGTCTAAATTACGTAGTGCCTGTAGCACCGGATTTAGATGCAAGCCAATATGAAGCACAGAAATCAGCACCAGCACCTTGCTCGGCAACTGACCAGAGTCCAAGTTATAGAGAACCAGCTCCAGCTCCAGCTCCTTTGCCTTATCCCGTTCAAAAACCAGTTCCGTCGCCTTATGAAACACCTTGCTCTGATGCAAACTCTGTACCTGCTCCAGCACCAGCGCCTTATTCATCTCTTGACCAGGGTCAAAATTACGCTACAGAACTTTCGCCTCTTGCTCCTTATGCGACCCAGAATGCAATTCCAGCTGCCGCAGAACCTGCTCCTCCAACTCAGTCCATTTATACTAATCCTGCTCCTGCCCCAATAACATCTTCATACGATGTGCCGCAACCAGCTCCATGTCCTTATGCAGAATCAACACCTGCTTATGCGCCTCCATCATATGCTGCTGTTGAACAAAATCCTGCGCCTTACATAGCCCCAAATCCAGTTGTGGTCCCAAATGAACTACAGCAAGCACCCGCGTGTCCTTACGCCACCTCAACTTCCGTCTCCAATCCTGCAACTTACGCTACCCCAGAACAGACACAAAGTTATGATGCACCACTTCCAGTTCCTATTGCTTGTGCAGGCCTAGATGCTGTGCCAGCTCTATATGAAGCCCAACAGCCATGCTCTAACGCTTATTCATCGCCAGCTGTAGCTCCAGCACCAGCACCATTACCATATTCAGCTCTTGACCAAAGCCAAAGTTACGAAGCACAAGCTCCAGCAGCTTGTGCCAATACAGAAGTTCAGCCGACAGTTCCTTACTCTCCATCACCATCTTATACTGATTCCGCACCTTACACTGCTGCAGAGCAGCCTCAAAAATACGTAGCACCAGCTTCTGCTTCTTACTCCTTAACGTACTCAGATCCTGCGCCAGCTGCAGCTCAATGTAAAATACAGCAACCAGCTCCGTACACTCATTCAGCACCTGCTCTCACTCCTACACCTTACGTTAGTTCAGATCCATTCCCAGCGCCTGCAGCTTATGAACAGCCACAACCAGCTTCGTATCCTAATGCTGCTAAGGATTCAGTAGGTGTGACACCTTTACAGATCCCTTATGAAGCTCAACAACCAGCACCGTGTGGCGCATCGGTTCCTGCGCCTACAGATTTGTCATATACTGCTTCAGACCATAGTCAAAGTTACCTAGCCACCCAACCAGCTCCAATTTCGGCATCTTATGCAAATACTGAAACAGCACCGGCTTATCAAGCGCAGCCACCAGTTCCATGTTCTTGCACGGCAGCAAATCAATATTCAGAATCTGTACCCAACGCACCATTATTATCAAACATTTACTCAAGACTTCCAGGATCCTTAGATTTGACAAAACTTTTTAAACAACTGCGAAGACGCTTCGGAATGTTTGTTTATCAACCGAGATATACGCATATTATAATTACTGATTAGACTTACACACGATAGTGATTATTTATTAGTGATAACCCATAATGGGTGCTAGCGTAGGCTTAATAATAAAGTGTGTTAAAAAGCATATAAATCTTTATTTATTTGGAGAAGTTTAAGCTGTAAGTAAGCAAAATAATAGCATGCTTTTAGGCACTCGGAAACCGATCTTGTTTTTGGTGTAAGTCGTGACTAATAGCTGGGACACATTCCCACTCGATGTTCGGTTTATGGATAAAGATCTTTTACAGTTTGAATGCCAGTGTTGGCAAAATTCGGATAGCTGACTTTGAACTTAACTTGAATACAGTTTTATAACCACTGCAAAGCTCATGCTTACATCTGAAGATGTGATTAAATTCATGCCCAAAAAATCTAATTTTGCGTGTTTGACTCACCTGCCACACTTGGACGAAGTCCGCTCACAAATCGAATCCAGCGAACACTGATCCTCACCACCACCAATGGAATTGTAAACATTCTGATTCGTATCGAAGCAATAGCTACAACTACAATAAGAGTATTGCGAGCAACAAAAGGACGAAGCGACCTCAGCGTCATCCAAATCTGTGATATGTATGGAACAATCACCATCACTGTTCGAACAACTCAGCTCGCGTTCGGTGTATAAATGCGCAGAACGCGGTCGCGTGAGTGTGTGACCTTCTGAAGCAGGTGCGCTACGGCGCGATCTACAAAATCACCAAAACAAAAAGACAGCTCAACTCGGTGCACACTTCAACAAACAATGTACAAGCAAGCATACTCACCTCTTGCTGCGCGTATCCACCGTCTCCACCACCACATTCCAGGTGCGATGTATCAGATAGAGTAGAAAGAGCATGCGCGACGTTTCACCATTCGGTGGCGCCGATGCTGGCGGCGTTTTACTGCGTCCATGACCGTGAATGTCATTGGTCGTGTGCTCACTGCGCCGACGGCTGTGCCGTGCTGGTAATGTTTTAGCTTTGCGTTGTGGCGCGCCGCCGTCACCATCGTCGCAGAGTGTTGAGTGATAGCGTGACTTTTGATTCCGCGGTGTAGTTGAAGCGCGTGATTTGCCTGTGTGGTTGTTGCTGTTGCTACTGAAAGCCGTTGAGCCGCGATGGACGGCGTGCGTCAGTGAGTTTCCCATTATTGCAGCGGCATGTGAAGTGGCTAGAAAAAGAAGAAGCATAAAGACTGTTGTAAGTATTGCTTGAAGGTAGCAATAAGCATCTGTTGAATATTAAACTTTAAATTTAAAGAGATAAGCAAACTGAAATTTGATATGTTACCACGTGAGGAATGTCTGTAAAAAAATAAGCAAACGAAAAGTCTTTTCTTTCAGAACTTCAATTGCTTTTTAGTAATCACTGCGTGAACTCAGTTTTAAGCGGAGTCAACTATAAATGAGGCGCTATTACAGCGCTAACCTATATATTGGTTAGTCGAAAAAAAGTCTTTTCGTATTTCCAACCAATTTCAATTAATTTTTTTTTATATTTATATTAATAAATAAATAAAAAATATCTACCATTTTGTTCGAACACTTTTTGCCATTTTTCTGCTAGGGACATTATTCCATCAGCGAAAAACTTTCATCATTGTAAATTGAAATTTCGAAATTTCCAGAACGGAAACGAGCACACTATTGTTGTGCTACACGAACTGATACATCATCGTCTCCGTAAATTGTACAAATTTCATTGGTGGCTTGCGTGGCATTCTTCCCTTTTTATAAAAAATTTTTAAGATCTAGCGCCTTTCTTCATTATTTGACTAATTTTTGAAGAGCTGTAACTCTTTTTCAACTTCCCCGATTTTAATTTTTTTCTGATTAATTGAAGCTTAAAATCTCACCTTTCCAACACTATATGGTATGACGCAATGCGATTGATAACACTGGCGATATACGACTGCAACGACATCTATTGACAAAATACGAAAATACTTTTTCGACTATCCAATATTAACGATTTTTTGGAACTTCCTTCCAAACTTTTCAACTAACTTATCTACAGTTTTATGAAATTTCGAAAATCTAGGCCTTAGTCGTCTCTTATTTGTCTAACAGCTGCCAATGCTGTTGTGGTGAGTTAGCAATTTTGGTCTCGATTAGCATAACTCTGGTTCCAGGATTATGGACCAACATAAAATTAGCAGCCTGCTAACCGGTACTCATACCGTAAATAACCACACCTGTTCTCTCCATTCAACTCAGATCCGTTCTTTTATCAAAAAATACTTAATTCTTGCTTGCTCTCAGTTAAAAAATAATTTAAGATTTTCCAACTTTGTAATAATTAATTGCAGCGCTTAACTAAAAGCCAACGACATAAACATTATAACTCCAAAAGCAATAAATATGTTGTAAGAAATTGCCAGATTTAATAAAACTAATCATTAGTTTAATGTTCAATTTTTAATTGCACACAAGCCTACATATCAAGTTTGGATTTTTGATTCATTTCACCGAACACCTAAGCACTCTGACCGCCTTTTTTAAGTACCCATTAAAATCGACACAAATGCTACCTGACGCTTTGCAGCTACGCTTCTCGAAGTCTTTCACTCATTACTAGCGATTTAACTGCAAAATCCTATGCCCACAATAGCTATCGTTTACATTCACTGCAACAACAAAAGCAAGCTGGTGAGTTGCTAATTTTATGCTATTTCATTATTTCTTGCTTTTTGGTGATTTTTTTCGTTTTTTGTGATTTTTTGTATGTTGTTGTTTTGCAAGCATGTTTTATTTTCCGCGCCTTTGTTTTGATCACTTCGATTTTTTGTGTTTTTTTTTCTTGCTTTGTGTTTGTTGGCGTTTTTATTTGTTCCTTTTTCTACGTACATTCTGTTGTCCGCCTCATTTGTCTATCTGTCTTTATCATCACTTTACACATGCATTGTTCTATCAATTTCGTAATCACCTGCTGTCGCTGCCGTTGAAATGCAAATCTATGCAATTTTCATGGGTCAAGCTTGACTGCGGCCGCTCAAGCCCACTTAAGTATGTATGAGTATGAGTATCGCAGTTTAGACCCCAAAATGTTTTGTTCTAATATGTTATTATTGTTGTAGTTACATTGCTAAAATTGCTAAGTGTGCTAAGTTCAATTGAGGCTATTGAAATTGGGAGGAGGGCTACTAGGAAAATTAAATTAAAGAAATTCATTCTGAGTGACTTTCTATTACACAGAGATTGTCATTTGAGGTTTTGAAATTAGTATGATCTAAAAATTTTGCTGAGTGGAGGCGTAAACATTTTTAGTACCTCTTCCATCTGAATTGAAGACAAAAAATTGTTGTAGAGCGAATATTTGTTAAACCAGTCTTATCACAAAGACACTCAGTGCTAATGATAGCGAGGTTAGGAACTCCTCCACCAACCCTGAATGCACTGTAAATGAGTAGTCACTACTCTAAAGGAAGCCGCTCTCCCGAGCAGAAAACTACTGCTACCTTGAGAGGTAGCTCCCACAGTAAACCTCTCCACCAACCTTCCCCAAAAGCTTTGACCCATCCGTAAAGAAGCTCTCTACTACAACGGCTTCTCCCCACCAATAGCTCCCTCGTCAGTATATGGGCAGAGAAGGAGCCGCCAGAGTTCAATTTGGCGACTCCATTATCTAGATGAGCCACTTTCGCGGCCATGCACCTTCCAGCGATGTCCACGGGTATTATGTTCAAAATGGCGTTAAGTGCCATGGTTGGAGTGGACCACTAATGCTGATGAGCGCCGCCAGTTGAACGCTCCCGAGTTTCTTTGCAAGTGTGGTCTTTTCTAAAGCCCTCCACCACATAAAGACATTTATCCAAATTACTTTTCACAAAACCTTCATTACCTTGCCTGACTACTTTATACCAAAAAGTTCGTATTAACCCTTGAGTTGTGTCCTACTTTTTCCCCGACCTTGCTTTAACGGTAAAGTTTGACACATATTCGCGCCTTACTGCGCATGGTTTGATTTATGTGAACACAATATTTGCATATTTGCTTCATTTGGATTTCGGTATGCTTTCTTTACTATGGTTCATTGTTCAGCTTCGGCGACTTTAACAAGTAAATATGAAAAGTTTCTGTAAGAGTCTTCAAGCACACATATGTATATGTATAAGACACACATATGGCAGTAAAGTATGAATATGTGATTAACTCGTGCTTGTTTTGCTTTACATTTATCTACACCATCTTAATGGCAAACAGGTGCAGAGTATCAATTATGATGGATATGTTAAGCGGTGGAAAGTCAAGCGTCGATAGGTAAAAAGATAATTAGTTCCTTGTTTTAGTATTAAAAAATTGTTAGCGTCGATGAAAGATCTATGATCACAAGATGTCTTATTAAGCAACGAAGAGAGCTTTAAAAAGCCAAGAGCTTAATGAACTGATTTTGATTAAGAACTAAGAACAAATTAGAAGAGTCCATAAAAGAAAATTGGCAAATATTCAGCCAGCTGTTTTGAACACCTTCTGATCCATTAGTCTTATTTCAATGCTACGTTCTGACTGTATAACACAATGTCACCCTTAAAGTAGGCAAGATAAGCATGCAAAGAAAAATGTTGCCTACATTTAGGAAATTTTTAGCCAAGCTTCAAACCTACATACATATGTAGACAATTGTTCCATGCGGACTAACTCAGATATATGGAAAAGATTATAGTTAGACTATTGCTAATCAAAAAATTGTGATTTCTACACAAAATATTTTCGACCTTTAACTATATTTTAAACTTTTTCTAATACATTTTTTTAAGGAGATATACTTTTATTTAGTGTTTACGAATTTTCAAAATTTTTCTATGCGATTATACGACCATATTTACATACATATTCGGCGCACAATAAATCCAGTAAAATTTATTTGAAAATAACTCAATGTCACCTTAAAAGTATGCTGTATTAGCGTACAAAGAAAAATGTTGCGTACACTTAAGAAATTTGTAGCCAAGTTTCACACTAATGTCGACATAAATTTCATGCGGACTAACTCGGATATATAGAAAATAATAACACTTAGACGCTTGTTAATCAACACATAGTGACTTTACATAAAATATTTTGGAATATAATGACTTTTAACAAAATTTTGAACTTATTCTAATCAATTTTTCTAAGGAGATGTACTTTCATTTCGTTGTATCTAAATTTTGAAAATTTTTCTATATGATTATACTGTACTTACATACATATTCTATACAAAATAAAGCCAGTAAAATTTATGTGAAAATAGCTCTATGTCACCCTACAAGTAGGCAGTATTAGCAAGCAAAGAAAAATTTTGCCTACATTTAGGAAATTTTTACCCAAGTTTCACACCTATCCCCGCAATAATTTCATGCCAATTAACTCAGGTATACAGAATATGAAACTGTTAGACGATTGTTAAATAAAATATTTTCAAATATAACGACTTGTAACGAAATTTAAAGATTTTTTCAAGAAGTTGTACTCTCAATTACTATTTCTGTATTTTTTCGGAATTTTTTATACGATTATACGACTACATCTACATATTTACGTCCGAGCACAATGAAGCCAGTAAAATTTATCTATTCAGACGAGTTTTTAGACATTGCTAAATTTATATACTAAAGCATAAATTTATCACATAGCTGTAGGAAAATTAGATTTAGCTGCACTTAACAGGAAAACTAACACATTCGGCATGTTAATAGTCAAATAATAGGCATTAAGCAGCAATATTAGCGTAAGTGTTCAGTTCCAGAAGCTCGCACGACAAAATACTATATATAATAGTATATAAGTATTCACATTTTTTCAACATTGGAAACTGTCCAAATGACGTGGCATGAGACGCATGCAAAGTCAAGTGGAGTATTCGAGTTAAAGTCAATAAAGATGTACACTTAGATAGACTAAAGAGTTGATAATAAATTGCAGCAACAAAGAGATGAGAAACTAAGAAAAGCAGTGGTCACGATAGCGATCAAATTGAGGCATCATTGCTGCGTTGGCTGTCTGTAAGTGTAACAGCAACTGCAACAACATTTGATGATTACATAATAGCTCACTAATAATGCCAATCAGGAGGCCAATCAGCTTGCCAAGACTACTACCTGTGTGCGGAAAGCAGTGCACCGCAGACTGCCGCAGAATACTATACATCTAACAGACAAAACAATGCGGTCGCATTGACTGTTCGCGTACGCGTAATTGAAGAAAATCGACGGCAGTTTAAAAGCAGCACTTCGCAATTGCTTCGGACTGCGTGCGCCGTTTATCTTTAGGCACGTATGTAGAGCGTTCTGATAGCGCGGAAATTGATTGAAAAGTTTCGCAAACACATATATATCAATTTGAAGTGGAATTTGTTGGGAAAATGCTGAATGCACTGAAAGCAGGCCAATACACTTGACTCGCCGCTGGCGGTTAATTTCAATTTATTGCATTGAAAATGTGTCGAACAAGCAATGTGGAAGAACGCATTTGCCTGCAGTTCCTCGGGACGTGGCAACTGGTTTGACGCTCGTAAATATTGTCTGCCAGACTGTGCGCTTATTTAAAATGCAAAGAATATATATTCGCATATGTATGTTTGCACTCCAATCCAGAGCATTCTAACATCCTTCCAGTCAATTTGCTTGGCTAGTCGCAGGTGTGGCGGTTATGGCAACACATCGCAGCTCAAAATTTATAGTTCTGCTCTAGCATATGTGCGCGTATGTGTATACAGCCTTAAGAACAGCGTAGTTGCATGTATATAGTTATTATGATAAATGCTGTTGCTACTCTTGCTTGCCAGACGCAGCTGCATCCTGTTCCATTTAATATGTATATTTGTATGTGCAATAGTTAGATTGATTTCAGGTTATCTGCCTGATTGTCGCACGTGTTTTAGCCCACAGCTACGCAATTGCCAAGTTTCGCACTTCGAATGTAAACGGTTAATTTAGAGTGGGATATGTTCCAAATCGTGAAGAAGCCTGCTGTGCGGGCTCACATGTATAATAAATGCAAGCATGTATGGGCATTTGTGAAAGGATTTTATAGCAGGTTACCCAGTAAGCAAAATTCGCGGCAATGATTTCGTTTTGGCTTAAATTATATATTTTTTTTGAAAATTTTTTTAATAAATAAATAAATTTCTTAAAAGAACAAATTCCAAAATTTCGTATTAACATTTTTTATAATTTTTGAAATTTCAAAAAAAAACTTTTATTTATTGTTTTGGCATAATTTGAAAAATCATAGCAAATAAATATTTCCGATTTCACTTCTAATTCTAACATCTTTTTAGAAAATTTTAGTTTTTGAAATATCAAATTTGTTTTTACGAATATTTTGAATTTTAATATTTGAATCCAAATAAATAATTCTTTTATACATTTTTCTGATTAAATTAAAAAAATAAAAAAATTTAAAACATATTTTTTAAAAATTTTAGTTTTTGAAATAACAAATTTGTTTTTACGAATATTTTAATTTTAATATTTAAGCAAAATTTTGTAAAACATTTCTTTATTTAATAAATAGTTAATATTTAGAAAATACATGTGTTAAAATTTAATTTCCCAAAAAAAATTAAAATATGTATTTGAAAAATAATAGTTTTCGAAATTTCAAAAAAAAATTATAATATTTAAATATTTAACACAATTTTGTAAACTATTCAAAATAAATTCTTCCTATTTAATTTCTGAAAAAAATTCAAAAATTTGGTTTTTAAAAAAATTTAATTTTTGAAATTCCAAATTTGTTTTTGCTAAAATTTTAATTTTAATATTTTAAGACACCTTGTCTTAAGCCATAATTATTTTTTTAATAAATATTTAACATTTAAAAAATTAATTTTTATATTTAATTTGCCAATTTTTTTTTTAATATGTATTTAAAAATTTCAATTAATTTTCCTAATACTTTAACATTTAATAAAATTTTGTAAGCGATATAAAAAATTTTCCTACTCAACTTCACAAAAAAAATTCTAAAAACATATTTAAAAAAAAATTATGAAATTTGTTTTAACGGATATTTAAATTTTATATTTAAACACAATATTTTAAACTATAATTTTTTTTTATTTAAGTAAATAATATTTAGAAAATAGTTTTTTTTAAATTTAATTTCCTAAAAAAATATCAAAATATGTGTTTAAAAAACTTTAAACCATTTAAAATAAAATTTTTCTATTTAATTTCTTAAAATTCTAAAAATTCCAGTTTATGTTTAAAAAAAAATAGTTTTTAAAATTTTTTCTAACATTTTTTTGGTTTCCATTATTATTTTATATTTTTATGTAATTTTTTTTTCTTTGACTGAAATTTCGAAATTTTTCAAAGCTCATGAACGATTTTTTCTTTTTTTTTTGTTTGAAAAGACAATTTTTTATTATTTATTCAAAATTTTTTTGCCTTATCTAATCTGCCTATCTTTAACATAATGCGATTAAGACTTTAACTTGGCAGCTATTTATAAACTCATCTCTCCTACAGTCTCAAATGCCCGCTGGGTAATCTTATCCAACCACATGTTTACATACCAATCCAGCCGCCAATAGTTCTAGTGACCCAGTTGCTTTTGCTGTAGTCTGTGCAGCATAAATAAATGCAAATAAATTGCAAGGCGTTTCAGTGGCACAAGCGCGCTTTTAACTTTGCTATAATTCATTGTTGCAACACGCCTTTTCCCGACTGCTTGCTGGCTTTCTTATGCCTTGTTTGGCTATGTCTCCAGCTTTCTCACATTTTGGGGCATATTTGCGCAATTTCGTTACAGCTTCTGTTATGTAGTACATGAAGAACATGCCTTTCAAATAAGTGATTTATAGTTATGACCTGTAATTAGCAGTTTTATAAGCTTGCAACATGCTCCCATAACTGGTTTTTGTAAATACCTAAAACTAATCAAGATACATGTGGAGTTATATACGAGTATATCAAAATGATCAGGATGCAGATACAAGTTGATAACTGGCTATTCGCTTTTCCATTCGTCTTCCCTTCAGCCTCAAACTATATTAAGGAAAGGTGCCGAGTTAAAATACCGTTACAGGATATAAATGCGGACCAATTCCCATTACATACATCTGATTATCGTGTTCGCAATCGAACCATACTTTCCTCTAGACCTCATATAATGCATAGGAGAATATCTGGTCTTCATGTTAACAGCAGGCGCTCAGCGTAATGAAATTTCGTTTCAATAAATCCATTTGCCATTTATCTGCCGTAGTTTCTCTTAATTTCTACTATTTTCTTTAATCCGCTTCACTATAATTTGATCCACACAGACTGCTAAAATCTCTTCTGTGTCAATGTTGAAGTTATTATCATAATAATTGTGGGAATTCTTTTTATTATTCAAGCAAATTATTCTCATCACTAATCAAGTTTGTTTCTTGAGTCTTTTGTTTGAATAATACAGCAGTAATGACTTTAGGTTTTTTATTATACACTGAACCGGGTAGATCCAGTTTGCCAGATAGGCACTCATAAGGAAAATCGGAGACTCCCCAAATTATTTATATAAATTATCAGCGTGTTGAGCTGAATCGATTTAGCCATCCGTCTGTCTGTATACTTGTATATGCAAATTAGTCCCTCAATTTTAAAGATATCGAAATTTTATACGTGTGCTTTTCTCACTAAGAAGCTGCTTATTTGTCGGAACAGCCAATATCGGATCACTATAGCATATAGCTGCCATACAAACTGCCCGATCGGAATTAAACGCTTGTATAGAAAACTTTCCCATTTGACGAGATATCTTCAAGAAATTTGATACAGCTTATTGCCTAAGACAATGTGACAGTCTGCGAAGAAATTGTTTAGATCGGATCACCATAGCATATAGCTGCCATACAAACTGAACGATCGGAATCAAGTGCTTATATGGAAAACTTTTTCATTTGATGAGCTATCTTCAAGAAATTTAGAATGAATCATTATCTAAGGCAATTATTCGGATCGAGTCACTATATAGCTACCTCGTAAACTCTCCGATCAAAGTTAAACATTTTCTAGGATGCTAGAATTCCTAAAAAATCTTTAAAATATTTTTGCAAAATAAAATATGTTTTAACACAAACATATTTACGATTATTTCATTGTAATAAAATTAACCACCAACTGATCAAACTCTCAGAAACGCCAGGAAACTGAGAAGTAATTAAAAATGAACGACAAAAAACCACAACCACAAATGTATACCCACATAAAAACGTGCAAATTATATCTACCATAGACCACAGCATTCAATAGCAATGATAATGAAGTGAAAAAAGTGTAAATTATGACATTTAAACGCCTGTGGACTTACCGCAGCACAAAGCGAAAAATATGCAAATTTCTCTTTTCAATAAGAAAAGCAAAAAGCTTACGCAAAAAATAAAAATAAATAGTAAAATGCCGGCTTGACTCATATTTAAAGTATTAAAACACAAAAACAACTTAATAAGCCGACAATGTATGGTCACTGCTAACAGAAAATTATACTTTAAGATATGACAACCTCGCAAAAAAAGAGCAACAAGCCAATGCAAAAAAAGCTGTCAGCTGTGCAAAATTCGGAAAAGCAGCCTAAAAAATAAGCCAAAATGCGCATTACAACAACTAAGCATTATTATTGAAACAGTCACAAATCAGTAAAAAGCATAAATTCAATTAAATCCAACTGGTTTTGTGGCAGCGAAACGAAAGACTTAAGCAACGAACGCGTCAATGCCTACACACTTGCACTGGCAGCTCAAAGCCACATATGCATATATATATACTAGTATGTAAGTAGAAGGTTGCACAGGATGTAGCATTGGCGGCAAACTAACGAAAAACAGCGGCGTTAATGTTGCAACTGCTTGTTGTTGTTGTACAAAATGTTGCAAAAACCTATTTTTATATATTAATACGTGTGTGTGTATCTACAGCCTAAGCAGTTACTTGTGCTAAGCTGGTTGCGGCCGGCGTTTGAAAAGTAGAATTGGGTCGCCGCTTTGACACAGCAGCTTTTTCTTCAAATACAAATACAAATATACTTATGTGTAAATAATATTTAAACGCTGAGGTGAATGCAGAAAAGAGGTCATTATGACGATTACCACTCACAAGCTTGTTGGACGCAGCAACATAAAAGTGGTGTGATTGAAAGAAACCAGAAATGACAAAGTATCCAGCGACTATCTGAAGATCAAAATAAAGTGGAAGTGTTTTGAATTTATTGCGTATAGTTACAGTTATTGAAATGTGATGCAACAAAATGTGGTAATGGAAGCAAAAACTATAAAAAAAAACATTTATGATGAAGACAAATAAAATAGTAATTTCATTTTGAAGAGTATGACTTAATGTTAGATAGTGTAAACGAGGAAACGAAACGAGCAAGGAGCAAGGAAGAGCAAAGTAAGAAATGTAAATGGAAACAAAGAGCACACACACATTTGTTGGTTTGTTAGGGTTAGGTGAACGTCTTGACTGTTTTCTGTTATTTTCGGTACAAAACTGCAATATATAGGGTAGTCGAAAAAGTATTTTCGTATTCCTAATCAAACTTCAACTTATTTTTATATGAACTTTAATGAACCAAATATGTACCACTTGGGTCGACCGCTTTTCGCCATTTCCCCGCAAGAGACATTATTCCATCAGTGGAAAACTTTTATGATTTCTCGGCGAAAATTTGCGACAAGTAATTTTCACCGGCTTCTTTTCAAAGCAACTTTACTCCATAAGGGAGTTCTGCATTGACCGAAACAAATGGTAGTCCGATGGTACAAGGTCAGACCTATGTGGTGGATGCATCAAAACTTCGCAGCCAAGCTCTCCCATTTTTTCCCGAGTCATCAAAGACGTGTGTGGTCTAGCGTTGTCCTGATGGAAGACGATACCCTTTCTGTGTTTTTTTCGATTGCTTGCTTCAATCTCATCAGTTGTTGACAGTAAAATGTAGAATCAATCGTTCGACTAGGCTGAAGCAGCTCATAGTGGATGATTCCCTTCTAATGCCACCAAACACTCAACATATTCTTTGGAGGCATCGAACCTGACTTTGCGACTATTAGTTGAGCATCACTTCGCTTGTACCATGATCTTTTTCGTACAATATTGTCGTATTTAATCCATTTTTCGTCTCCCGTTACCATTCGCTTCGGAAATGGTTCAATTTCACTTCGTATCAGCAAAGAATCCCAGATGTTAATTGGGTCTATTAAATTTTTTACAGACAACTCATGCGCTACCCAAACATCGAGCTTCCTTTTGTAGCCAGCATTTTTTTAAATGGTTAAAAAGCCGTTTGATGAGGAATGTAAAGTTCCTTTGCCATGTCATGGCTTTTTATGTGATGGTCCTGGTCAATCTTTTCCATAATTTCAAAGATAGGTCGACGAGGTGGGTGCATCTTTCACATCGAAATTTCCAGAACAGAAGCGAGCGAATCATTGTTGTGCTACACGAACTAATACAGCATCGTCTCCGTAAACTTCACAAATTTTATTGGTGGTTTGCGTGGGATTCTTCCCTTTTTTATACAAAAATTTCGAAAAAAAACGAATTTCATTATTTGCACTCATTTTCGAACAACTGTAACTTTTTTTCGAATTTCCAGAACTTAATTTTTTTTTGGTTAAATGCAGCTTAAAATTTCACCTTTCCAACACTATATGGGATGACACAATGTAATTGGTAGCACTGTAGATTTACGACTGCAACGACATCTATTGACAAAAAACGAAAAGACTTTTTCGACTACCCAATATTTGACGTTGAATTTGAACTATGTGAGAACTCTTTTATAATTTATAAACAATTTCTAGAATTAATTCCTTTCATTATTTTTAAAAATATTATTTCCAAAAATTATAATTTTTATTATACTAAAATCGCTTTTCTCTAACCAACATTTATACACAGCTTTGTGCACATCTAATTCGAATCTAAGCTTATAAATTTCAATCTAAAAGAATTTTACCCGTCACCATTTGAATTTTGTAATGTTCATTTGCATGCGTCTAAGTAGATAATCATAAGTTATGAGATTTTTCTGGCGTAATTTATGTGCTAATCAACGCTTAAGAGCATATTTACCCAGAAGATAGGTTATTACGAACCTGTTTATACATAATTTCTTTACTACAGCTAACTTAATTGTGAATTATTTCAGCATACTTCTTGTAAAACACTTAACGGTTGTGACGTTCTCACGGCGATCTTGTGGCCGCCGCAATTAGATAAGCACATTGAAGAGTGTCGCAGGCTCCTGCACATTTGTTATGCAATTACCATGTGTGTGCACGCCAATCGAACAGTTTAGTAAACAAGTAGGTAAACTTGCTGCAAAAACGAGATTTGCAGACCATTAATGTCTTCCGCCGCCGCTTTCCGTACTTTTTTATTTGCCTTTCTTCTTCGCCTTTGATAAAAACGTGTTGCGCTGGTGGCGACGTGATAAGAATTGAGGTTACCGAGGCATGTTTGCTGCATGAAATTGGGTTGCAGCTCTTGCAAGGCGGGAATTTGCTTTAGCAAATAACAACACGAAAAATTTATTAATGAACAAAGCGCTTGTAGAATGCGTGTCCATATGTGCTTTGCTTAGCAAACTCAGCCAGTTTGCCTCACCCTTTGAACAAGACTCGTTTGTTGTTATTTAGAGCACTTTACATAGTTATGGAGTTATGGCTTGCAGTTAACGATACGAACAGATACATTTATCATTGGACTTGACTGATTACGCGCAATTATTTGCTCACATAGTTGCCTATTCATTAGTGTGACTTTAAGTTGTTTTTGTTCGAAACATTATATGTGGAGCTACGGCCTAGAATATAATATAGAATAAAGACTGGTTTACGCATTAATCCACTTTGAATGTAGAACAATGAACTCAGTCTTAATACTTTTCGGGTAAATATTTATACCTCATAAACTATTCCTTTTTTACACAATTTTGTTATAAAACTTTTCAAACATGGTTTTCAAAAACGATTTTTGAAAAGTTATGAAAATCAGTTGCTCGCTGACGCATACTTATCGGATAACATCATTTCAGTCTGATTTTATCAGTTTAAATTGATTTCCAGAATTTTATAAAAAATTTTCCCAGATTTCAATTAAGAGCATCTTCGTGCTTTCTACGTCTGACTTAATACCAAAAACAGTAATTTTTACGTAGTCTAAAAAGTTTTACACCCTAAAGGAAAATGGCAAAAAGTGGTCGACCAGTGTGCCATTTTGACATATTTGTTTATTTATATATTTATGTATATAAATAAAAAAAACAATAAGTTAAACTTTGATTAGAAATACGAAAAGACTTTTTGGACTACCCAAAATCAAACCATATTGTAGGTCAAATTTAAGCCACAAATAACTATTCGACTATGGAAAATTCCAAACATTAGAAAGTGTTCTGCAACTGGCCGTGGTTACAAAACAACAGCAGCTTTTCAGGCGTTTTAAATAAATTGGTTTTAAGAAAAAAAGAATACACGCTATTGTTGAAAGACAAGCAATAAACAACGGACAAACAATGTCACGAAGCGCGTTGGCCTCCAGAAGGTAAAGCAGTGTGTGAGACTGCGCAGCAAACAAAGGCGGATTTAGAAGTGTAATGTGAAATGAATAAGAATTGGCTAAAGTTCGAGGCGGCTTTGTTTGCACGAGTAACATATTGTATACATACATACATATATGTATGTAAATCTGAAAAGTTGCCTGGCTGCAACGCTTGCAACATGCCGGCAACTTATTAGTAGAAATGAAATGTTAGAAGATAAAGAGATGTGCGCATATGCGGAGACTGGGTCAGCGCGCTATGTCAAATTAATATTTATGTGCAAGTGTGTATTTATGTTTAGTTATTAAGCGTGTAAGATAAAAAAATTGTGTTTAAAAACACATGTCAACTTAGAGACAATACAAAATGAAAATGAAAAGTTCGTAAAATATGGCATAGACGAAGAAATGGAAATTTGAAAAGTAAAATTTTAGCGGTTTGCATACCCATAAATATGTATGTATGTAAGTATATGTGAAATATTGGTAAAAGTTGAAATGTAATATGCAACACAAAGCGTTCAAACAATGGCAGCTCATTTGTTGCAGTGACACGCTTTTCGACTTACAGCTCATTTTTCATTTAGCTGCCAACCGGTGAGCGGTCAAGCTGGCGTTGAAAACTTAACAAGCCGCACTCACCTCTGACATGCAGGCGTTGTGGCATTGCACAGCGGCGGCAACAGCTTTATCAGCAACAAACAATGAAAAGCAATAACAAATCAAGCATACAGTTGCTGATATTATCATGGAATGGAAAATTAAGTTTGACGGAATCGCGCTGGCTATTGTATATATTCATCCGTTTGCCAATTTCCTACATGACATTGAATTGATGGCAAATAATTTGGCAAAACAGCCTATCAATGATTATTTCACTGTCAAGTGCCCACACTTATTATATTCCGCGCCACAACACAACCGTTAACATGCAACATTTGCCACACAATACACTAAGCCGCTAATATAACTGCCACTGCTAGCCTGCCAACGGCAATTTCGGCCATAAATCTTCTCTTTTATTATTATACATATATATTTTGCACACATTCACACATGCAGAGAAGCAGCATAGAACAGCAGTGCAGGAAAATAAAAATAAAATGTGTGTCAATGCTGCCGCGGCGGTGAGACCCGGCGGCTGCTTATTAAGATGCAATACGGAACACAAGGCTTGCCTTGCAGCTAAACTCACACATCCATTCGCATATACATACGTGTGTGTTTATGTTGCTGCTTATAATTATCATTCCACAGCAAATGATCAATTTCTGCATACACATGTGCATTATTGTGTACAGTTAATTGCATGTTCCGGCTTCTAGCATTTGTTTTATAGCATTTTATGTACTTTATCAAATAATTTGCATAGCCTCGTAGTAGTAAAGAGTCTTCTCTTAAGAGTTGTTTGTATTTGTATTATTTTTCCATTTACGTGCCCATAAAAATTCTTACAGAAATTTTTGTTGCTTTCAAAAGCAAATTCTTGCTGCTAACCACATTCAGGAGAGCGATTTTGCATCGTTTTCTTTAATAAAGTGGCTAAAAATCAATAATATTAAAGTGTAAATGCAGCGAAATTGTTAAATTCGAGATTGACACAGTTAATATGTGCATATATTTATAGTAAGCCAGAGACAGTATAATAACGTGTATAGCAAAATATGATAAAAGAATTTGTGGAAAGAAGGTACTTTTTCTTTTATAATCATATTGTGTTTTTCATCTGCTTTTTATTTTTCAGGTTTTCACGTAATTACGGTTAGTTTATTTCGTCTCTTATTCTGTTTTTTTTTTCTAGTTCCTATTCTTCCCTTTCTTTCTTTCATAACATACCTCATCTTATCCCAACATATCCTAGCCTATATTGCCATTTTATAACCTAATCTATTCCGATCCATCCTTACCTATTCCAACATCTCTTAACCAATACAATCTCAACCTATTGTAATCTATCATAATCCAATCTTCCCATCCCCGTCTATCCTATCGTATCCTAACCTTTCCTATACTAGCTTTCATGAACAGTCCTGTCCTATCCTAATCTCTCACAATCTATTCCTCTGCTATCTTTCATAAATTTCCCTATGCTATGCTAACCGATCACAATCTATCACAGCCTACTCCTATCTATCCTAACCTATTCTGAACTCCCCTAGCCTATTCTATCCTAACATACCTCACTCTATCATAAACATTCCCATCCTATCCCAACCTATCATAATCTATGGTAACCTATCCTAACCTTTCCTATACTAGTTTTCATAAACTTTCCTTTGCTATGCTAACCGCTCACAATCTGTCATATCCTACTCCGATCTATCCCAACCTGTGCTATCCTAACCAACGCAATCTATCATAAACAGCCCTGTCCTATCTTAACCTATCATATCCTACTCCGATCTATCTTTACCTATTCTAACCTCTCCTAACCCATACTTTTTTAACATACCTCAATCTATCATAAACATTCCCATTCTATGCCAATCTATCATATCTCTCATAATCTATAGTATCCTATTTGTTCATACCAGTGTAAGCTTTGTGCCAAATCTATGCTCATATCGACATTTGAGACCTCTTTCGTAATGAAAACTTTTTCATAACGAAAAAAGCGCATGAACGCCATATTCTCCAAATGATCACTATTATTCAGTGATATAAGCGATATGTCAACTTGAAGAGGAAGTAATTTATTACTGAAGCAACATGTTTCCACCATTGGATAGACGAGTTTGCCGCCAGCAGTGCATATTTTTAGTCAGATTATCTAACAGGCGTTAAACTCGTGGCTGACACAAACAAATTCCTGAAATGAGTGCGTCTAAAAAGGACTACACGACTGCTCTCCTTGTATTGAACTGGTTCATATCTGCCGAAATAAGTGGAAAGCTCAGTGGACATACGATTTTTCACTGGAAATGCCTTCGAAGCATACCAATGTGGAACGGTATGTAGTTACTTGTACGCGTGTCTATTTGAGCCAACATAAAAATCACATCAACCGTGCAACTTTATCAACAACAGCAAGCTCGCTTCATTGGTCAGCAAAGCAAAGTGCAATTGCAACAGGCTTGCAATTAAACTGATATGCATACAAATATATACATATTTATATGTATTCACATATGTATATTTTCATATAAGTACATACAAGTGTATGTGCGCTTGTTTGTGCATCGTTCGAGAGAAAGAGATCATTGAACGCTCATCTGGGCGACAAAGGTACAAGCAGCGGTCAAACAAGCCAAACCTAACCGACAAATCAACCAAGCGTTGCAAGTATGTTTATATGCACATACATATAGTACATAAATATGGTATGTTACCAGCAACGAGTCCAAACCGATAGCACATTGATTAGTCCGACTTTCACCGATCGCTTGACTCAAATGAGCATGCCATGTGAAAATATTTGAAAATAAAATATTACATGGAGATTTAATGTCACTATAAAAGCAGTTTTTGCAACTGCATTACATGTGCGTATGTTTGTATGTGTTGTAAGTGGCTGCAATGCGGGCGTAGCAAGGTGTAGAGGCAACGGATGTTTTGTTGAAACCTCGATAAAATTAAGTTGTTTCGCTGAAGGCAGTAGTGGAAGTGGAGAGCGGTCATATGATGGTGTTTGCGCAAGTAAAGTAGATACTTGCACTATGAGACTTATGAAAAATTATTTCACAAAACTTATGTTAAAATACGAGATTCGAATCAGCTTTACATAAATTGCTATTAAAATGTTTATGGCGGTTATTTCTAGAATATAACGCTATACAACATATACTTGCCCTAAAAACTGATTTTATATATCTATCAAACCATGAAATATTGATAAATATCACGTAAAACATAGTTAAATTTAATCGATAAATAAAAAATTTTGTGTATTTATTAATTATGTGACCAATGAGTAACATCTTTATAATAATCGATAAAATTTCGATAAAAATATATCGATAATTTTATACACTTTATCAATAGATTTGAAAAAAATTAATAATTTTATGTAAATTTTCTTTAAAATTATCGATAAAGTATATAAAGTTATCGAAATTTATATATATTATTATTTATTATAATAATATTATAGATTACTTTTAGGCTTAAATAAATCGATAAAATATAAAGGAATCAGTAACATCTTTGTAATAATCGATAACAACTCGATAAAAAATTATCGATAAGTTTATATATTTTTTAACATTTAAGTAATTGTATAAAATATATCAAATTATCGGTAAATTTTCAGGATTATAAAGTGGGTGAATAATATTGACAGATAATATCGATATATGCGGTTAAATATTCAATTATCGAAGGTATGGTTTTATGGAAATAAATCAAATTAATGTCAAAAAACCACAGTTATCGATATACATTTACAAAATTACAGTTTCAGTCTTGTATGATGCACGATTCCATGTCCCTTGTTTTCAGTCCCATGGACATATTTTACATTTATAATTATATTTTACATATAAATGAATTAAAATTAAATTTTATCTCACTAATATGAAGGAGAAGAAGCAAATTTTATCGAAAAATATAATTGGATACATCGATTAACTTAAAAATATCGAAATATTAATCGAATTTATCGATTAAAGCATATTTAATAAAAATATTACAAAAAGAGCTTCTCTAATTAAAATTATATGTATGTATATATAAACTTCCACAATACTAACTACATTCCAAAAATCGATATTATCCAGCGATCGCCGTTATTGCCTACTTCTATTTATTGCTAAATTCTTATTGAACCACCTTGCAGAGATGTGCAAATATTTTATTATCTACTTTAGATATGCATTAGTTGATTAGCATAGTTATTACAGTTTTACATGAATTTAATTTGATTTTTATCAGCAATCGACGGAAAAGAGTCTCTGCTTTAACCACAATGCTATCTTTTTACAACACGACTAAATTTTGCGGAATCGTAAAAAATTGGCCATAAAAATAATAACACATTCGCTTGCGTTGTGGATACGCTGGCATTTCCTGTGGAAGCATTTATGCTCGTGTACGCAAGTGCAGTCAAACAATACACGCCTATAAGCGGGGCCAATGCACCAACTAAGCACCACTTTTACTTTTGTTGCAAGTCATTTAATTGATTTGTGATGAGAGCGTGGATTTTACGACTTACTTGATTGTACGATATGCAACATTTCATGGTTGTTAATAAATAAGTAATGATGCCTATTGCATTTGTTTATATAATAAGTGCCACATACATACAGCCAATATGCAACACATGCTTTATATGTATTAAAATTAGAAATCATTTTTTCTTTACGCATAAAACGCTGACAGATTATTATTATGTAATATGTATTGCATGACATTTTCATAATTTTATTTTTCTATCATGAAAGACTGTATTTAAAAGTAAAAGCATGCATATATACAAACACCTGTGTAGGAAGATGCTTGACCATGAAGTAAAACGCACATGTCGTTGTTGGGGCAATCTTGTGCTAACAGCAATTACAGTTGCCAACACTGTTATTAGCGCGTAATTGCTCTAAAATAAACTGAAAAGTGGCCAGAAAGTGAGTTGTTGTGGGTTGAAATTCAGTAAAATAGCGAAAAACAAAATTTTACTATCACTTTCCGTGTTATCTTCAAACGAAGTGTGAACAATGTTGCCACACAAAAAAAAATTAACATTTTAATTGCACACACTACTCACCTACTACAGCTTAAAGCAGCACCATGACAACACTGGTGGTAAAACGAATTTTATGTGATTTTTGTTGCACTCAACTTTCATTGAAGTCAGTCGCTGCGGCTGATTTTGTATTGGCACTTTGTTTATTGGTTAATTACACGAAATTTGTTCACAGAAATTAATCACTTATTGTTGCTGCTAATAAGCATGTTGTTGTTATTTTTATAACCAATTATTTAATTAATATTTTGTCACACAAATTTACATTTGAAATAGAGTTGCCAGTTTCATAAGCAATTTTTGTCACACACACACACATAAAGTAGTAAAAACTTAAATTGAAAGAAAGTTTGTTGCGATAATTAGCACTTCATTATAGCAATAATTATGTATGTAAGAACATTAGCAGCTTACAACCACACTTATATATATATACTTGTCTTACCAAAAGAATGTCAAGCGCGCAACGTTTCTTCGAATTCACCTCAGGCTCTTATCAGTTCTCCTTAAAATTAAGCTTTGGTTTTGTTAACTTTTAGTGCTTTAAGCGCACGCTAAAGTTAATTAAACATGAATAATGATTATTTAAATTGCTTTCACTGCTTTTGGGTATGAGTTGGTTATTATTTCTTTTCTAACAAAAATTGCTTTGCGCATAGTTTTGACACAATTTGAGAGCGCCGCTCACCACTGCGAGTAAAAATATATAAAATATAAAATAAATAAAAAATTTAAATAATAACAAGTAAGGAAGGGCTAAGTTCGGGTGTCACCGAACATTTTATACTCTCGCATGATAAAGTGATAATCGAGATTTCACTATCCGTCATTTACATATTTTTCAAATACCGTATTTGTGTAAAGTTTTATTCCGCTATCATCATTGGTTCCTAATGTATATACTCGTATTATACAGAAAAGGCACAGATGCAATTCAAAATAGCGTTATATTGGAAGAAGGCGTGGTTGTGAACCGATTTCACCCATATTTCGTACATGTCATCAGGGTGTTAAAAAAATATTATATACCGAATTTCATTGAAATCGGTTTAGTAGTTCCTGAGATATGGTTTTTGGTCCATAAGTGGGCGAGGCCAATGCCCATTTTCAATTTTTAAAAAAGCCCGGGTGAAGCTTCCTTCTGCCATTTCTTCCGTAAAATTTAGTGTTTCTGACGTTTTTTGTTAGTCGGTTAACGCAACTTTTAGATTTTCAACATAACCTTTGTATGGGAGGAATGGGGTGTGGTTATTATCCGATTTCTTCCATTTTTGAACTGTATATGGAAATGCCTGAAGAAAATAACTGTAGTAGAGTTTGGTTGACATAGCTGTACAATGTTTCCGAGATATGTAAAAAAACTTAGTAGGAAGGGGGCCACGCCCACTTTTCTAAAAAAATTGCGTCCAAATATGTCCCTTAACTCTTGTAATATCTTTATTTATGGCTTAGTTATGACACTTCAAAGGTTTTCGGTTTTCGCCATTTTGTGGGCGTGGCAGTGGACGGATTACCTTCTTATGGAGCTAAGAAATACGTGTACCAAGTTTCATCATGATATCTCAATTTTTACTCAAGTTACAGCTTGCACGAACGGACGGACAGACAGACATCCGGATTTCAACTCTACTCGTCACCCTGATCACTTTGGTATATATAACCCTATATCTGACTCTTTTAGTTTTAGGACTTACAAACAACCGTTGTGTGAAGAAAACTCTAATACTCTCCTTAGCAACTTTGTAGCGAGAGTATAAAAATTTTGACCAATCCCGCTGAAACTTTTGTAAAATGTAAAAAACGTAACATCACTTTTCACAAGTTTGCAGCGGAAGGAAAAACGATATAATTGAAACCACTCATATTAAAACAAAAGTTTGAGTTTTAGTTATAAAATGGTTATACATTGGTTATATATTGGTTATGTCTGATAGCGGAAGTTTAAAATTTTAAATGTAATATGATGTAGTGAATCGTAAGCAATAAAAAGCCCAATTTTGATTTTTTTGATGAAACTTTGTTTTGTATTTTAAGTGACGATATATAATTTAAATAAATGTTTTAAGCTTCAGAAATTTGTATTTATGCATAAAATAATTCTAAAAAATTTTATGTAAATTCTTTTTAGAGAAAAATTCTTATCTCATATTAAAATAGTTTGTATTTTTTAGTTAATTATTTAAATATTTTTTTCATAATCAAAAAAATCTTATAAAAGGGTCTTGTAATCAACATATTACAATATGTATTACCAATGTATAAATTGCGAATGAAAAATAAAAATTGGTTTTGTTTTGATGTTGAGTGTATCGCTATATTCTTATTGAGTCGTTCACTAAGAAATTTTTTCTTTTTTAGTGCAATTCAAAAACGATTTTTTATTGTGTAAAAATTATATGAAGTTATTATATATTCTCCATTTTGATCCAATATTATATTTTCAGACAACTTTCGGACATAGCTTCCATGCTCACATGCTCATAAAAGATTGGATACCTCGGCTATAACCGCGTAAACGTTGTCTACGCCAATAAATAAGAAGGTGAAAAACAAAGCCAAGTAGTTATTGACGACCTGATTTGGGCTGAAGTTTCTCCTATCCAAAAAATTTTGCGGAGACCGGAACAAATAACAGTACGAAAGTGTCAAGTATGTGAATATGGTCTCAAGGTGAAGAATATGGTGGGTGTAGTAGCACAACACATTCAAGCTGCAAAATCTTTTGATGAATCATCAAACTTGTGTGAGGTTTCGCATTATGCTGGTACACTACCCCTTTCTATTGGGGAAAAACTTAAAATAAAGGATTTCCTTTGAAATCCCGCCAAACAGACAACATAATTATTTTTTGGTGACTATCGGCCTTCTTAGGGATTTGAGCAGGTTCATAGTTTTTATACCATGATCGCTTGCGCTTCATATTCTTGTATTCAACTCACGTCGGCAGGAACATTGAGCTTGAAAAATGTACCACTTCTTAGACGTTTGATAAGCAAATCAGAGTCGTTAATGCGACCAGTGAAATTTCTTGCTGTTAGCTTCGAAATTTTTTTTCACTGATTGTGTTATTTTTTACGTGGCGGGTCTCAAACCCAACGCATAACCCTGGGGATGTTGTTTGACTACCCAGAGAATGTTTGTCTAAAACTAGAAGTCGTGTGCTACTTGAGTCATCAGCAAAAGAATCGTGTCTGGCTACTTCCAAGTGAATGGCGCTCAGAGAACTTTCCCTACTTACGAGAGCTTCTACACATGGCTCCATTTTCGGTTATAACCGCGTAAGCGGTGCCTACGGCAATAAAGAACAAGAAGAACTGCACTATTTTTTAACATCAGTTTCAAGAGGCCTTCCAGCTCGATATTGTCATAAATGCAGGACCGAGTGATAAGTGTACTAGCCAGCATGCCGCCTATTGACAACCAATGGGACGAATTCGCGCGACTATATCAGCTATCAGAGCCGCATACAAGGTGGAAAAAAGCAGAGAGAACAGAGAGCCTTACAATGTGGCAGCAGCGGTGGCAAATCTCATCCAAAGGACGATGGACCCACAGACTGATCTCAGACATTCAATCGTCCTGAGGACCTGAACTTCTACTTAACCCAAATACTGAGTGGCCATGGCTGCTTTAGAAAGTATCTGTTCCAAATTAATCATGACGTTAGTCCATGTTTTTCGACAGACATTTTTACAGAGGGCAAGACTCTGAAGAAGTATTTTTTCAGTGCCCTCGTTTTTTAAACTTAAGGGAAAAGCTAAAATCTACACTCGGCGGTATTGTAACGATGGAAAATTGGACAACACATATGTGTTAATTCTCTGATAAATGAGAAGCTGTCAGCGAAGGGAAAGCTCAATTATGACAAAAATAAGAAACTTACAAAAGATTAGTAGTCAGAAGGTTTGCACAATAGAAGAGACTTTAATGTATCTTTCTTTCTCATGAAGTTATACCTAATTCGGTGGTTACGTGGGAGAGACATATGTTGGGAAGAAAAAAGGTATGCAAAAGTCTAGATCAATTTCCCAGAAACTGAGGGACTCGATTGCATGTATAGTAAATAAACAGACGAACCTTAAGACGAGTGGATCGACGTAGGGGCAGAAGGGCAGACAGACGGACAGACAAATCGATTCAGCTAGTAATGCTAATCTTTTATACATTATGCGTTAAAGGTTCTGGGATGTATTTTACTGTGTGTTAAAACTTTTGCGGCAAGCTTAATGTACCCTGGTCAAGGTACAAACATTTTGTTTTTGCAAAATCCGCTGTAGGAGACGATGTTGGTGAAATATTTCCATTCACTTTTCTATACTCAAATCTTTACGAAGAAATTCAATTCTTCTACTTTGCTAAAATTATGATAATTTGTAGAATTCTTTTGTTAACAAACTTGTTGTCTTTAGAAGAACCTTCACATAGTAAATTAGTCATGCATAAATATGTATATGTAAATATCGCTTGCACAATAAATATGACTTTAGCTAGAAAATACAAAAAAAGTTAAGAAAAAAACTGAATAAAGACTTAAAATTGTAAAGTAAAGAACAGAAAATTAAAAAGAAAATAATAAAAAATATTAATGTTCTAATATTCTTTTCTTTTCTTTGCAACTTTAAGTCATTATTAATATTTTCGTCGCACATTTTTCTTTCATAAAATTAATGCAGCCATACAAGTTAGTTATTTTATTGGTAGTCTGTAAACAAATATTAGCTTGTACTCTTAACTTAATATCCATTACACTTCAGCTTAATTTCGAGTTAGAGTTTTTACATCACTTTTCTAACGGGCAATTGTCGTGGTCATTTGGCCGCAACGTAGTCGTATTCGGCTTCGGCTAGTTGTTAACCAGGCCGCCAGCAGCAATCTGCCAGCCATTCAACGTGGTATGCATTTCTATAAAATCGGCTGCATTAAGAATGCAGTTGCGCATGCGCACACTGTTGCTGCTGTTTACTGTTGTTGTTGCAACACTATACACAGTTTGAGCAGCAAAATATGCTTTCGACGCTGCACAATTTGTAAGGTATGCAGCGATCGATTTTCTTTCAAACTCTCTTTTTCCGTTCATTTATTTATATATTTAATTTTTTTATCTTATTTTACTTTATTTTCTCCCATTTTGCTCTTTCACTAAATCCGTTTCTATTTCGAGAAATTCTAGTTCACCGCTATGTTGGCTATCAATGGACAGCTGCACAAACAAAATTTTCTAGTATACCTTTAGTATGAGTAAGAATTCATAATCAGTTGCAGAGTCTTTCGCCAAAGCAAATGTGGAAAAAAGCTGCAAAGCGAAGTTGTTGTAGGAATTTGTGTCTTTTCATATGCAAATTTTTCATGTGGCGCATTCGTCGCGTGCGTTCTCAGTGGGCGAACACAATCGCATACATATACACACAAGCATATAATATCGTGAGCATTTTGAAGCGCTGAAGTTGCGCGCATGCTCAGTTAACACCTTATTGAATTTGGTTCTTAGCGTCTTTGTGCTCATTTGACTGATTAGCGGTTCGCGCTCACAGTTGTAGATTTCTTTTAAGAATACTGGCAGATATGTTTGCATTACAATAGCAATGACAATCGAGCAGTTGACAGATTAAGTAAAGGTTATGGGAATTAACCAACTATGATACAGAGAATCCGCTTTTCCGTTTACGAACTCTTTTCTAAATAGCGGATTCATTATAATTTTATTGTATTTTAATATTATATACTTAAAAACTGAAATCTGTCGCTTGGTGACCGCATTTGAAAAATCATTTTCTATAATTTCCCTTTCTATTTCGTTCTACTTAGTTTCAAACCTGTTTCCCCAACATGTGATAGCCAAGTTCTAAACCATTTCGCACGCAGTGCTCAAATCCGATACCCAACATGTGATAGCAGAGTTCTAACCCATTTCGCTCGAGTTCCTTAAAAGAGTTTTATATTTATCGCGGCATCGAATGATTAAGCCATTTTAGCTCTTCATCGATGTTTTCTCTCAATTTGACTTGACTTTTCCATTAAACTTTCACATCTTTTGAGTATCTAAATCTTTAAAGCAGTATTTTCAGCCTAAGAAAAAAGGTTATATTGAGAATTTCTGACGATCTAAATTTCTTCTCAGTACGTTGATCACACATTGATCCCTCAGAAAAAGCTTCGCTAACATTTGTATTTTCAGAGTCAAAATGTTAGATTAGGTTAGGTTAGCCTGGTAGGCTAATAAACCAGAGATAGACCAGTTTTGATCCTGTGCGATACCGCTGGAGTTTATTTATGAGGTCCTTGAGGAGTAGTAGGAAATTCAGTAGACTAGACTTCTAGTGTCTCATACCGTGGCTCCCAGATGCTTAAAGCGTCGAGTTGCCAATGGGGGACATATACAAGGTGCGTAGTAAACAGGACTTTTTGAATCTAGCGCCCCTTGGTATCTTTATCGATTATCCAGTGAGAATTTCATGACATTTCATTGCTTGGAAGTGAAGTTATTGCGTTTTAAGTGAAAGTATGCTTGTGTTATCGGTGCAAAAAAGAGCTTCGAACAAAGAGCCAACATTAAATTTTTTGTTTTAAAATTGGTAAAACTTTTACCGAAACGTTTCAATTGATGAAACAAGTTTATGGCGACAATTGCCTATCTCGTAGAAGAGCACGATTGGTTTCAACGTTTTCAAAGTGGTCGTGAGGCCATAAATGACGATCAATATGTGGGCCAATCAAAATCCGTCATCACCGGAAATTCCATCGAAACTGTGCGTGAATTCATCAAAAATCAGCCGAAAACATCATTGAAATTCATAGAAATTCATAGAAATGGAATGGAACATCTCCAAAACATCGATTTATCACATTTTTACCGAACATTTGGGTTACGAAAGGTACGGTTTATTCCGCACAAATTGACTGACGACCAAAAATTGCTCAGAATCCAACATTCGAAGGCATCATTGTGACCGATTATTTGACCAAAAATCACATTTTAACAATTAGCTGCTCCCCGTATTCATCTGATATGGCTCCGTGCGACTTCTTCCTATTCGGAAAAATGTATTTGCCCATGAAAGGAAAGCGTTATGAAGACGTAGAGGCCATACAAAAGGCTTGCACCGGCATACTGGCGGCCATACCGACCACCGAGCTAAAACACACGTTCGACATGCTTTTGGACCATTGAAGAGAACATGAATAAAATAAATTGATTTTGCCGAAAAAACTATTTGTTCTGTTTTTTTTTTAAGTGCTGTTTTCTTTGGAACGCACCTTTTACATAAATATTATGGGCTGAACTTCAGAAAATCCTCGCCAACGCTTATTTTTCTTAGTATTGGCTTAAAATTTGATATAAGGTCTTGAATTCAAATCTATTTCTCTGTCGTGGACTGATGTTCTTGTAAGAAAACCATTCAACTGAACCGACATAGAGTTGAAAACAAATTAAGCTTATATGAAACACTAAAAAATTAGTGATCTCTACACATTAAGGTTAGGTTTGATTGATACCAGAAGATGTAGAAGACGAATGGTCTTTCTTATAGAAATTCACTGCGTCTTAACGATTTCCAAACAGTTTTATAACAAATGATGAGCGCGTATACAGGGTGGTTCATAAAATGAGAGTTTAATCACAAAACCTTTTTATTTTTTGAGAAATTTATTCTTTTTAAATTATTTTTTATAAACTTTTTGCACGAAAACACTTGATTTTTGACTTAAGACCACAAAGTTTCACACTGTTTCTAATGTTTTTTTCTTTTTTTTTTTTTATTTACCAAGTCTTCGCTATTCAAAGGCAAGCACTAAAAGTCACACACAAACAAAGTTGAAAGCTAAACACCGACGCATTGTAACGGTAACGGTAGTCCAAAATTTGTCACAACACAATCACTTTATGTTATCACGTTTAACACGCTCAAGCGCAGCGTGACACCATGTACATCGAGTGCTCATAACTCGCAAAACCAGCGAAAAAAGTGGCGAAAATTAACACTAGACATGCGTGCCGGCCTCTGCTTGTTGTCGCTGCCGGGCAAAGTACGAAAATTCACAACGGCCGATATACGTACAAAAAGCTACAGCGGCGCAACAATAGCGCAACGGTGCAGACCATTGTGAGGCGTTAAGCGCTACTTTAAGGTACGCTCTCCCTACTTTTCATTATTGACATTAACTCCCGGCAAACGCGAAACTTCGTTGAACTTACATTGAAGCGCTCGCTGGTTCGGAAACGTCCACACGGTTTTAGTCTGCTGCGAAGACTGATTTAAGCTGCGCTTCAAAGGCGAAGATTTGCGGCGCACAAAGTCAATGAATTTGCTCTGCGACTGCTGCGGCTGTGACTGTGGCTGCTCTTGTTGTTGCTGCTGCAGCAGCTAACAGCTAGCAGCTATCGGAGGCTCAGCTAGTTGCTTATGGCTTTGTTTGCTACTATTTTACTCTTCTTGCAGCGGCCGACTGGCTCCAACTCGCTGCTCGCCGCTGTTTGGAGTTGGAGTGTTGCCAAAGCAGCTTGTTTTTGTTGCTGTTGTTGTATGATCTTGATTTCTGCTGTATTGGCTTTGCGCTGCATTCATTTGGGTTTGTTTTGTCTTCACTTTTTGCTCGCATTCGCTTTGATTTGCGACAAATGTACTTTGATAATTAATGTTTGTTTCAGTCTGCCTTTTTGTTTTTGGTTTTGGGTTTCTATTTTCCTCTGTCGCATTCGCGATTTTCAACCGGCCCCGTATTTCGCTGTTGATTTGTCGCAAACACGTCAATTTAAGTGCAAATTAATTGTTGCAGGAAATTCAGCGTTTCCCAAGTGTGTTCAATGGCATTTGGTTGCATTGCAGTGTTCGTGTTTGAGTGCAATTTGGCAAAGTTGGCTTGTAGTTGTTGCTATTTTCAGTAAGCCGAACTTAATTGCAAGTTTTCACTATTTTTAGGATTATGTAAGTTGACAATTGCAATGAAAATATTACCGTTCACACTCCTGTGTTTGTTAGAAGCTACAAATGATGCCACAAATGAATGTGGTTTGGTTTCAAAAAGCATTCAAAGAGCATAACAGTATGTGACCATAGCTTGTTTAGGGATAAAGTGATATACAGGGTCTGTCAGGAAAGTAATAGGATTGAGTCGATTTAAAAAATTTATTGAACCAACCAACAATTCTTTAAAAACTTTTAAAATAGCGCTGCCAGCGCGATTTGGAAGCATTGAAGGCGCCGCGGAAGGCATTCTCCGGAACAGCCTTGAGAGCCTTGATAGCCGTGGTGCATGCTGCTTGGATTCCCTCTGTTCATCGGCCTCATCAGGCTAGAAAACAAAAAAGAGCGGAGAGGCCACATCTGTTCACAAGAAAGGCGCAATTTCTGGTCGTCAGTGAGAACTTCGGGCACACCTTGCGCATGTTCAATTGCCCATTAACATCTGGGCAATTGAACGAATGTTTAGTCGACGGTCCGATTTCGAAATTTAACGAACGCTGCATTTTCGGCTTGCACCACTCACAGAAACACTTCGTGCGAAAATTTTTGTCCTGATTCTCTAGGTGCTCGGAGACAACTGACCAGCCGCTTGTTCGTTAGCTAGAAACGGCCTCTACCGAATCCAGTCGGTACGAGCACGCTCCGAAGTACAATCGCGGCGGAAGAAAATCAGTCCTATTACTTTCCGGACAAACCCTGTATTCGCAACACCAACTCCCAACTTAAGACCTATTCATTTCTTATTGAAAATTATCCGACCGAATAGACCACACCCAACATGCAATGAAGAAAACATAGCGGCCGTAGCTGAGAGTGTACACGAAGACCTAGGACAGTCGATTCGGAGCCATTCGCAGCAGCTCTTACTGATGTATGGAACGACTTGGCGCATTTTATGACGAGATCTTAAATTGAAAGCGTACAAAATTCAGCTTGTGGAAGAGCTGAGCCGCTTAACCTTTCCAAGCGACATCGCTTCGAAATTTTGGGTCTTGAAAAGTTCCAAGAAGATCCGACGTATTCGAGCCAATTTTTATTCAGCTTTCTGTCTCAATGGGTATGTAAACAAGCAAAATTACCACATTTGGGACGAAGAGCAACCTGAAGAGATTCAAGAGCTACCATTTCATCTAGAAAAAACAACGGTTTAATGTGGTTTGTGGGCCGGTGAAATCATCAGTCCATATTTCTTCAAAAATGATGGCCTTTAGAACATAACCATCAATGCCGACCGTTATCGCGCCATGATAATCGACTATTTGATGCCTGCGTAGGGAACCTGAAAAAGGATAACCTTTTATATATATTTTTTACACATGAGATTCCATCCTATCTTTAAACAATAAAGTTTAATAAAACTGTTGCAGTTAAAAATTATTTTTAAATCAAAATTTAAAAAAAAATGTTTTTTAGAAATTTAATTTTAATACATTTTTTAATGCATTGAAATATTAATATTAGTTATGAATAAAAAAAATATATATGTATGTATGTATATAAAATTAAGAAATTAAAAAAAAATTATAGTTTTTTTATAAATAACATTTTTTTATAAAATTTTTTTTTGTTTTTTTCGAAATTAATTAAATAGTTAAAAATATATATGTATGCCTTCACACCAACTATTGACTTCACCATATTTATGCTACCACACATACAAATATGTGCATATTCGCACACATGTACACATACATGCAAGTGTGTGCTTATTCTCTATACTCGCACTAGATTTTCTGTATTCGGAGACACATATCAATCTCAGCTGCCAAAGATGCGCTAGCGCTAAATATCAAGCACGGCCAATGCAACACACGCACATCCACACACACAAACACAAGTGTATTTAATAGTTCTTGGCTAAAACTAGTCTTGAAATGGCACTGGCTGGCCTACATATTTGAACCATTTGAAGAGCAAGTGACCGCATAAGCTTATTACATATGAGTAGAATAAGGAATAAGTACACGACAATTCTGCATTTGTAGCTGGCTGTGGCAAAGAAAGCCATTTAAAGCGCTGCAGACTGACAGCCAGCATGATAGCACGGAAAACTTCGCACAAATGGCGAGAGAAATAAGGAGCTGTGAAACAACGCTAATGGAACAAATGAGGGAAAAAGTAAAATAAGACACTAATACATATATGTGCATATGTATGTATGTATGTATGAGCTTGCCACAAAACATGTGCGCCCACAAGCTGCAACACGTACCGCCACTGTTTACTGGCTGGTAGTTCGTAGGCACAAGACACATGTCTGCTTGTAGATTAGTAAATTCTGGAGCATTTGTAATGGTGACAATTGACAAGCGGTTTGAACTAGTATTTTGCGGTTCGCTAATTTTTTGCAACATAACTTTGTTTTTTTTTTTGTTTTTATTGCTTTTTTTGGTTTTTGGTGGCAACCAGTTCAATATTCCATAGATAATATTCAGAATGCCAATCTGGGATTAGGCGCACATGCATATTCATGTGTCTTCAATACATATGTATGTATGTGTATGTGTGTTTGCGTGTATGAGAAGAAGATTGATGGCCATATTTAAGAGATCGTTTCAACAAATTGCATTTCTGTGCCGGCATGTGTGTATATTGATGGGATAACTTGTGGCAGCACCGCCTAGTTGAAGTTGCAACTTGAATTTAATTGGGAATTTTAATGAGTGCAACTTCTGATGGGAACATTGGCATTTAGTATTTCATGATATGGCGCTAAATGCGTGAAGTGTGTTAATAGCAACGCCCATATAATCAGACCTCCCCCTTCTAGCGCTTGAAAATTTTTAGCGGCAAAATAACTGGCTGATCCACAACGTCGAAATCACTCAATTTTACTACAAAGTTGAAAAGAATATGAAATAATATGAAATTAAGGAAATGGGCGTTACACCGCCAATTTATTTGTGGAATTTCATGTTTCAGTAATTGCTCGACCAATTTTAACCAAATTTTGGTAGATAACACTTCCTTGGCATTATTATGTCATATTTTGACAATGAAAGAAAGGGGCCTACTTTCCATATGACACGCCTTTAAACTAGATCGCAACTTTTCCTTCAACGATAGATAAATCGAACTTCTACCCTTTATGATTGACAACTCTCTCTAAATATTACCTTTTTAGGCTCTCAGATATCGATTATGGGGACCTTAGTGCCACTGCCTGAACTCCATAATTAAAGTATCGCTGAATTTGTAATAATTCTTGAGCATATTTTGCCGACAAAAATTTTATAATAATATACGTGGGATTGCCTTTTATTTTTCGGAATTTGCACTTTAGCAATAAGTTTGACATTCTTGATGTTAAACATCTTGACTTACGCACGGTATTAGAATTTACAGTAACCTAAAATATTCATCTCGACCAAAAATTTTCGACTTGGATTAACTCAGCAATAAGTTTGACATTTTTGACTTTAAACATACTCAGAACGTTTTGACTCACGAGGGCTATTTGTATTTACAGTAATCTAAAATATTCATCTCGGCCAAAAATTTCGACTTGAAATAACTCAGCAATAAGTTTGACATTTTTAATGATAAATATACACGGAACGTTTTGACTTACGAGGGCTATTTGTATTTACAGTAACTTAGAATATTCATCTCTGCCAAAAATTTCGACTTGAAATAACTCAGCAACAGTGCGACGTTGAATTTAATTTGTTGGCGTTAGAGCTCCATCAAGGACCCTTGTTTATCGATGATATGGTATTTCGAGAAGGTCGTTCAAAACCAGTTGTTGTTCCAGAAACTGCAGTTGCTGTGCGCAAACTGATATTGCAAAATCTTCATGTGACCTAATGTGGGATTGGGACAACTATAGGCATTAGTGAGACCAGCATACGTTCAATATTGCTGTTGACAGCGAAAAATATTTGTTTACGTTGATTCGTCTGTGACTTGTGACAGATGATAAGTTCTGGATTCACACGTATGAGTCCGAAAGTAAACTGCATTCGACTGTTTCAAGGATGAGCCGAATCCAACAAAAGTTGTTCGAGCACTTGAAGAACGCAGAACAGTCAATTCTGAGCGGCACACAACCATTTGTTTCACAGCTTGTCTTCCTTTGTCTTTCAAGAAATCAGGAAAACTAAGCGCCAAAGACAGATCAATCTTCACCTCGACAATGCGAGCTCTGACGCAGCGACCTAAGCATGACCCACCATAAAGTGCTGACTTGCAACGAATGACATTTTTTTTATTCCTTTACGTAATAGATAAACTAAGAACTCAACGTTTTTCGACACTTGAAACGCGGTTGATGCGTTCAGAACGCATGTTTTGGAGATAAGAAAGATATTATCCTAAACTTAGAGTATATTTGAGTGAAATCGATTCACGAAGGATACTAGTATCTTATAAGATATTATACTAAATAAACTGATTTAAGTTGTTCTAAAGTTCTAGATGATCGAGCAGACCAGAGTCGGACCAAACATTCCTCCAGCCACCGTATACTTACTTATGATTACCATATTTCCCTCCCATCTCTTTAAATTCTATGAAAATTCCATGCACATTGTATTGTATTCAAATTCAGACTCGCAGCATTCATTCGCAAACAAATCTAGCTGACCTCGCGAAATTGGTTTTGTGCACAAACAAGTTCTCTCAGCTTCGCTTGTCAGAATATTTGGCGCTGTCGAATGGCGCATAATAATAGGCAGTTGCAGGGTTTCATTGCATTTTATTGCTGCAACGCTAGACACTTTTAGCATAAAGCAACGCCTTGATTCTTTTCAAAATATACAAGTGTGCAAGCCCATCGATCGAACGTTCGACGCGTAAACAAGATCGCCAGAAATAGTTAAGATGAAGATCAGCGGCTATCAAAAGCTTTAAAGATCAACGACTAAGCTCAGCAAGCGTACCATACTGAAGAGCAGACAGTGCAAATTCTATGGCCAACTTTTAACTTGATCATAGTGCTTGCGTTCACAGCTTACTTACGATCAACTAACACGTTCTACAAGTAATAATAGAGTGGGGCAGAGCAGAGCTGCATGGCAAGGCATAAATATGTATGTCGAGATATAAATATTTATATGTCACTTTGCAAAAGGTGTGGCAACATGAGACATATGCATATGTATGTCGAATTGAAGAAGATCACTTAAACCTGCATGTTACTGTCTGTGAATGTCATCAAGCCGATTTTCTCATAAACTGTGGCAAGTTTCTGGTTTTAAAGTAAAAAAATGAGGTATATCCTAATACTTATTTGCAATAGTGCTTTTCATAACTTATGTTATGTTAAGTGATCGTGATATGTCAGACTAAAATGTGTTATTACCAGCCTTTTAGCCAACTTATCACCATTATAATATTCATTTTTCAGTCAGAAGAGTTTTCCATTCATTATTCTACCACCATTCACAATGGTTCGTGTTCATTGATCGGCATCGATCTTGAGCGCTTCAGTGTTTATTATAATTGAGTGGCGGCGGTTGACTGCTGCGATCGCGCCACAAATGAATGACTTTTAGTTTAAAGCGTTGCAACATGCTACAACGCATACCGGAAAGCATGTGGCACGTACGATTAATGTCATTCATTGATTATGGTTTGCTTTTGAAATGAATCTTTTAATATATGCTAAAGAAAGGCTATAGAAAGTAATTTAGCGGAACAATGAGAGTTCTAGCAAAAGAAATTTAATATAATCTTCTTATTAAACCCGACAGTTAAAACATTTCTTAAGTAAAAGAAAAGCAATTAAGAAAAATTCCATACTCTTTACAAAGATAATCGAAATCTTAATGTCATTTCTTTCAAATCCTCCCTTATTGTTGTTAATACATCGCACACAAACACGGAAATATTTACGTAGCCAACATGCGTAGCCTAGCGTGGGTAATTATCCTTGAAATCCTTTGAATAATAATAAATTGCTAAAATATTGTAAAATTAAAGTGTGTCCTCGGTAGTATAGTGGTCAGTATCCCCGCCTGTCACGCGGGAGACCGGGGTTCGATTCCCCGCCGGGGAGAAATATTTTTCCTAAAATTTTTATGTTCGAAAGATTTTGAAACCACAATATAGTATGTACCAATTTTTACAATGAAAGGCCTCACCACGCTGACGAAGGACGTTTTACATTGAAAGTTATTCAGTTATGTTAATACGATACTCAGGATATCATACTCAACAATGGCAGAAAATAGTTGGAATGATTTGGCTGTGAAGATCTCTTCAGAAATCACAAGAATCATATATGTATATCGTCACCTCGCTTTGTGTTTTCGTATAGTAGAACCATTATACACTGGACTTTATAAGATGATTTGAATTTCTGTTAAAATAAAGCGCAATTACCTTAAAGATTGTTTTTTCATAAAAAAATTAAATATTTTATTTCTACAAACATGCACTATTATCAAAGAAATTCTGAAATTTTTGGAAAAAAAATATTTTAAACTAGACCATTGCGACGCCTTTTCCGGTAACCCCTCGTGTTTTAGTTCAAAACCTTAACTTAGAACTTGAATGAAGGGAAAGAACTTAAAATTGCATTTTTGGCAGACATTTTTACAAAAATAATGAAAATTTCTGAGAAAATTTCCCGAAAAAAATCTTCGTCAAAGTCTTTAAGAATTGTATCTTACAGACCTGTGTAAAATTTCATGAAGATCGGTTAAGTAGTTCTCGAGAAATCTTGCCAACCGACTTCACAAACACAGTTTCGAGAAAAACGCGTTTAATGTTTTAAGTGACTCCATAGCTATCCTCGAGCGGCCAACTTCTCAAGGTTGTATCTCCAAAGCTATTACTTGAATCAGCTTGAAAATTTAGGAGAGGTGTTGTAGAATTTAATAAAGCAATAAAAAATTCGATTTTTTGAAACGCGTTAGCCCATGAACCCCTTAACCATCAGCATCGCTTGTAATACGGCCAAACTCTCGCTCTAAGGGGTGACTTTGAACATGATTTCCAGAGGTAAATTATAATAAGCGCCGAGGTTCATTTAACACTACTTACTGATGTTAATAGGGATCAGTTCATATACATATATGTATGTCGTTTTAGTAAATATATAGGTCAAATGTACATAAATATAAACCATTTGCATAGACGTTAAAGATTCAATAAATACGTACCGATTCACTTTGGTGAAATTTGTCGAGAAATATTTGTACAATATATTATTTTCCCTTTAAGGCCTCTATCGTGATGGATTTACCATACATATAATATTCATTTTCACGGATAAATGTCTTCAATTTGCGAGCAGACCTTTCATATCTCATAAAGAAAATTACGAAGTGCGTAACGGTTCACGTATGTCCAACGTTCGATAAACGATATAAAGAGTAAAAGATATAAAGAGCCACTTCTAAAGAATAATGTAAAATTCCGACTTCAGTGATAGTGTCAACAAATTTAAAAAAAAATCTTCCCATACCGGGAATCGAACCCGGGCCTTCTGGGTGAAAGCCAGATATCCTAGCCACTAGACCATATGGGATATATAATGACATGTGACCTAAGAGCAACTTAATGACGTCTTAGTACGCAAAATTGTTATAACTGTTATACAGAAATCACTCAACACAACAAAAAACAGTTTTGAACACAACTAACAACAGATATGAATGACAAAGTTATAACAAAGAAGCAAATGGAAGTAACGTGTGCGAACACTGTAGACCACGATTTTGCTCCATCAATAGATAATTTAATATATTATAAATACCAATTTTTGAAACTCGTATTCTGTGCATCTGTTTTTTTTTAACTTTTTTATTTATATAGAAAGGTCACATAATACTTTTTTTGCTTTCTGTGAAGCACTCGCTTGTATATGCCATTTGACACAATGTTAATAAGTGTCAGGA